>NC_134507.1:45912209-46066992 GCF_027942865.1 Odontesthes bonariensis
AGACACAGACAGACAGAGAGACAGACAGAGACAGACAGACAGAGACACAGTTAGAGACACAGACAGACACAGTTAGAGACACAGTTAGAGACACAGACAGATATACAGACAGAGACAGATACACAGACAGAGACGCAGACAGAGACAGAGACAGAGACACAGACAGAGACAGACAGACGCAGACAGATACAGAGACACAGACAGACAGAGAGACAGACAGAGACAGACAGACAGAGACACAGTTAGAGACACAGACAGACACAGTTAGAGACACAGACAGATATACAGACAGAGACAGATACACAGACAGAGACGCAGACAGAGACAGATATACAGACAGAGATACAGACAGATACACAGAGAGACAGACAGAGACACAGACACAGACAGAAACACAGACAGATACACAGACAGAGAGACAGACACAGAGAGAGACAGACAGACAGAGAGACAGACAGAGAGACAGAGACAGATACACAGACAGAGATAGACAGACAGATACACAGACAGAGATGCAGACAGAGACAGAGACGCAGACAGATACAGAGAGACAGACAGACAGACAGAGACAGAGACACAGTTAGAGACACAGACAGAGACACAGACAGACAGAGACACAGACAGAGATACAGACAGATATACAGATACAGACAGATACACAGACAGAGACGCAGACAGAGACAGAGACAGAGACACAGACAGACAGAGAGACAGACAGAGACAGACAGACAGAGACACAGTTAGAGACACAGACAGACACAGTTAGAGACACAGTTAGAGACACAGACAGAGACAGACAGAGACAGACAGAGAGACAGATACACAGACAGAGAAACAGATACACAGACAGAGAGACAGATGCAGACAGACAGGCAGACAGAGCAGGAGGGGAAGAAAGAGAGAGAGACTTTTTAAATAGAAGCTTACCAAGCAAGTCGTTTTCATTATCAATATATATATCCATGCCTATCATCAATAAGCTTGTCGTTAAGTCACACTGAATATTTGTTACGAGTTCACCATACCTTATTGGCATGGGATTTGTGGTGCTGCCATCTGTCAGCCTGGATCTCAGCTTGGATTTGTTGATGGCCATGGTGGAGAAGGTCTTCTCACAAATGTGTGCCTCCGAATAAAGAGACCATTCTGATAGTATGCTGGCGAAGTGCAGGGTATGTGGATGGGGAAAGTCCTTTGTAGAACTCAATGAGGTTGTTGCCACTAAATGCTGCTCTGGCCTCGGAGCTCTCCTGCAGGTCGATGAGCTCAAACTGCATTTCTCCAGGCTCTTCCTCAGGGACACGAGAAAGGATTTTGGAAGAGGTTGAATGACTTCTCATGGTCCCTGAAGTCGGAGAAGTTTGTTTTATGAGGTTATGGTTTTTGTCTGAATGCAGGTGACATAAAACATGGCGCCCATCTGTGTCTGTGTCATCTGCCAGCGCCTTGCAGGTGGGAAAATGGGTTAGATCTCCCTGTTTGAGCTGTCCCTGCAGCAGTTGAAGTTTTCGCTGGAAAGCTTTAACGTTGTCAAATAGTGTGGAAATGTACGGTGGCCGACACGTGCAACCGCGTTGCAAACGGCAAAACAAATCCAACAGTAAAACGCTGCAAGAGGGCTTCCGGTTATGGCGTGGTGTGGATGAGACGTGCCCTGGTGAGGCTCCGAAGCTAACTTACTGAACCAATTATTCTCAAGGAGTTATTCCCTGTGACTGTAACTGTGTGTTGGACCCAATGAAGGACCGCTCCACAGGTATTGATGCTTCTCATTCACATGCCAGAAAGGTCCTGCTTCAGTCTATAAAAGATCTTAACCTAATTGAGGTCTGGAGGAAACTCCATCCCAACAAAAAGGAGTTTTCATGTTACTCCAGTACTTATAAAACTTCATCACGTATTGATTACTTTCTGATCTCCATGAGTCTACTACCTCATGTGAATGAATGTGCTTACGATAGCATAGTATTATCTGATCATGCTCCCGTATCACTTACTCTTGATATACCGGGACTTGCCAGATCCTCCCCCAGGTGGCGCCTCCAAACAAAATGGCTTCAGGACCCTACATTTGTCAAATTTCTTGGTGTTAATATAGATAACTACTTTTGTATGAACACAGATCAGACCAGTGCGGCCACTCGGTGGGAGGCATTTAAAGCTTATATTAGAGGTGTGATGATAAGCTATACAAGTTATAACTATCAACTCAGAATTGGCGAAGAGAGGCAGAGGAGATCTATTTAGATAAGCTAAATTTTTGGAGTTATGTTAATATGATCTCTAAAATAATAAAGGCTAACCTTTACTGCTTTAAGATGCTAACCGGCTGTTTGACATCTGACTGTCTGGCCTTGCTGTTAAATCCTGATTGTTCAACCTGTCACATGGTCTGACTGTCTGATCTCAGTCCTGCTTCAGGTGGAAATCATAAAGTCTCACTTTGTAGAACATTTGTTTTGTTCCAACAGCTTTTCAATCAAAGGAGGAAATATTCTGAACGCTCTGCTTGTGTAAATCTTATTTCAGCAACAACTTGTATGAATGTCTTGTTTTCCTGGATTTATTTTGGACATTTTATTGCTTCTTATCTCTTCACTGTGATTCTTGCATTGAAAAGCTGTTTTCAGTTTATCTAAGTACTTTGGTATCTCTCTTAATCATATTCATGTTCCATTATCATATGTAGTTCTTGTACTCTTAAAGTACCGGCCAGTGATCACTCAGAGTCTGTAGATAAACGTATTGTTTGGACTGTCCTCGCTCTCAGGCTGAATGAGAGAAGAAGAAGCAGGATTGAGATGAGACACTCTTAGGGTGATAGTATTTTATGACACAGAGAACAACTAATAACAGTATGGAGCAGCTTGGAGGTTATCAGTTATCTGAAAAAGTGTTTGGAGCTTTTAATCTGTGTGATTCATTATTTCCTGTAATGCTGCTGCACAGCTGATCTTTAGTTAGAAACCTCAGGCCTCGCCTTCAAATCTGTTGATTTTTTTCCTTACAGGTCTCTTATTAGTGCGTTGATGCTGAAAAAAAAATTATTAACTTTTGTCAATAAACTTTGGGATCAAATATATCATACATCAACTTTTTCCTTCTGTATCATGCATGTGCTTGATTCTTACTCTCTCGTTTGTTTTGAAAACATTTTGAACACACACACTCAGCCTCAGTGGAGCAAACTCGCACACTCTTTTTCTGCATTTCTCCAGTCCAATTTATCTGTCAGTCCCCTTTTTTTCTTCTTCTTTTGGGACCTTTTTTCCATCTCGTCAAGGTGTCAAATAGTACCGACCCCAAAGAGCCGGGTTCACATGTTTTCCACTCATTGATCATTATTTGTGACATATTTAGATATTATTACACGTGTTAGTCAGAATGGGTGAAGGGCTCAGTGCCCGAGTGGTAGGACCCGTATCAAGAAGCTTCTACACAAGTTCTAAAACTCCTGTGCGCTTGATTCGCTCGGGGTCATTTCCCAGTCCACACACTCGTTTTACTTCACCAATTTCTGAAACACCCTATCTTACTTCCCCCCTTTTTCTATTCCAACCCCAATATGCACAAACCACTTGAGAGCTGTATTCTGTCACAGCAAAAATTTCTTCAAATGGCGAACCACCCCCACAGTTTCATTAAAAATAACAAAAACTTTTTCCCTGTGTCCTTTATGATTTATCAGTCTGACCACCACCGTGGATTAGTTTACCGACCCTTCCCATGAGGATAACACTTTATTTTTCTAGTCTAACCACTAAGCTGCGGACGTTTTTACGGACTCTGCCCATGAGGATACCCCAAATCACAATTGATAGTCTGACCACCGCCGTGGATAAGTTTACCGACCCTTCCCATGAGGATTAACACTTTATTTTTCTAGTCTAACCACTGAGCTGCGGACGTTTTTACGGACTCTTCCCACGAGGATACCAATTTAGAAGAAAACCTCTCACACGGTTTCTTTTATTTGTTCGAATTAAACTTTTTGCAGGACACTTATTTTCTTTCCCTATGTGAGACGATGTGTTTTTATACTTTTACGTGTGACCACTCAATAAACCAAACAAACAGTAAATTTATGCTTTGATTTTTACTGATCAGGGGACATCTTAATTCAGACAACTTAATTTAGCTTGTCCAATGTGCAGAAATTTCACATATTCATATATAAGAGGCTTTCTGCTCACCTTATTTCTCGGGCCCCTCGAATTGTCTGAACAAAGTGACCCCCTCAATCAGCTCCGGCAGTCCTTCCTTGGAGTCAGTCCAATTCACGGGGTCGCGGCACCAGCTGTTAGATCCGATTCTTTATATTGGAAGCCCAAGAACCAGTTGGAGCAGTCTTAAGTTAAACAAAGTATTTATTGGAGGTCACAGGTCAAGTATCAGCACTGGACTTGGAGAGACAGAGTTCTCGCATGAAATCCGTCCGACCAAGTCCCGAGATCCGGAAACATTTCATATTTATGTTCACCTTTATCACAGAGGTTGTACCTACATTTGACGACGCATCATTGAATATTTACTCATGCTGTGAGCAGGCCATCCACCGTCTTTGTCATGTTCTTTGGATGTGATAAACGATGTGTGAGTGTTGTTTCAGGCGTGCATCTACTGCACCAGACCTATCTGTCCTAAGAGACGCTTTATCTGACCCAGTTATTTTATCCCGCTACGTCATCTTAAAGTGTTGGACATACATTTGCGTTGTATGAGCAGAGTGTAACGTACAAACTAGGAAAATAGATCATCTAGAGAACTACAGAATATGAATACATAAAGTCTAAGAATAAAGCCAATTTATAACAAGTCAAAGTCCCACTATAGAGAACTAATCAGCCTTGAAGCTCAGATTAAAGCTCTGAAGCTAGACCTATACCAAAATGACAGTCCAGAGAAACATAAGAAGCTCTTAGTGTTGAGAACTAGGTATAAAGAACTCTCTACTAATAAAATTGCCGCTAATCTTCTTTGGCTGAAACAGTCTTATTATGACCAAGGAGATAAGGCTGGCAAGCTTCTTGCATGGAGAATCAAAAAAATGCAATCGCATAGAGCTATAGATTCAATTCAACTAGAAAATGGAGACCACACAGTGGATCCAGTTGAAATTAACTCCTCCTTTAGAACATTCTATGAATCTCTTTATCGATCAGAATACCCAGAAGACACACAGTTACAGTCTGAATTCTTGGACAAACTAGACATCCCAACTATGGCAGATCACGATAAGACTAAACTGGACAAACGCTTAACGGTCGATGAGTTGTCAGAAGCTGTGCGTAATATGAAAAGTGGAAAGACCCCGGGTCCGGATGGGATCCCTATAGAAATCTATAAATTGTTCCCAGATAAATTGCTCCCCCCTCTGCTAGAAATGTTTGAGGAAGCATATGTGTTAGGAATCCTACCTCCTCCCCTACGAACTGCACTAATCACCCTGGTTCCAAAGCCTGGCAAATCACCAACAGAAAGGGGATCTTATCGTCCTCTATCCCTAATGTGTTGTGACACTCTGTAATATACTCTGTAAAGCCTTAGCAAGGAGGCTGGAGAAGTGTGTTCCATCCCTGATCCCTAATGACCAGAATGGTTTTGTTCTAGGACGCCAAGCATTTCACGATATACGTAGAGTATTAAATATATTATATGAAAAGTATGATGCTAAAGATAACGCAATCCTGTCGCTGGACGCCGAAAAAGCCTTCGATAGGATTGAATGGAAATACCTGATGGAGGTCCTGGGAAGATTTGGATTGGGAGACAGTTATCTTAAATGGTTGAAGCTTCTATATACAAATCCAACAGCTGAGATATTGACAAACAGCCAGATAACCCAACCATTTAGATTACATAGAGGTACGCGTCAAGGCTGCCCCCTGTCCCCCCTCATATTTTTGTTTGCTATTGAGCCACTAGCCCTGGCCATCCGGCAGCATCCAAGAATCCTAGGGGTGAAAATAGAAGAAACAGAACAAATAATTTCACTCTTTGCAGATGATATTATTATTTACTTATCCAACCTGGCATCATCTATACCAACACTAGTTAGTTTAATAGAATCTTTTGGGAAAATCTCAGGATATAAGGTTAATAACTCCAAATCTACTATTTTGTTCTTGAATAAGAATGAGAGGCAAAATCCGCAGATCATTTCGCCCTTCTCAGCCTCTAACGGTTTCACATACCTTGGGGTAAATATTGTTCCAGAAATTGAAAATATTGTTGCCTCTAATTATGATCCCTTAGTACAGTCTGTTACTGAATCTCTGAATAGATGGATGTCTATGCCCATCTCCATGTTAGGCCGCATTAATGTTCTTAAAATGTCAATTTTGCCCAAATTTCTCTATTTAATTCAATCTATTCAATCTATCTACCTCTGCCACTTCCACAATCCTTTTTTTGTAAACTCAGAAAGTTGTTTTCAAATTTTATATGGAGCAACAGACGTCCAAGACTACGGCTCTCCCTACTCTATCTCCCCTATGATGGTGGTGGACTTCAAGTCCCTAACTTACAATGGTACTACTGGGCGGCACAATTACGTACAGCAATGTTTTATTTCTCTGCTTCTGATCCTCCAGCATGGCTAACTATTGAACGTACTACAGCATTAGGTTTATCTCTCCAGTCATATCTGTATTCCACCCATGTTAAAAAACTCAAGAAGCAGACAAAAAATCCTTTTGTAAAGAATACCCTCTCTGTTTGGCATGTGGTGCACGCTTACACTGGGGATCCACCCACACTTTCTCAGTTTGCCCCAATATGGGTTAATGATAACTTTGTACCTGGCAGAGCGGATGGTGGATTTAGACAATGGGCTAACAGAGGTTTATGTAAAATAATTGACCTTTACATAGACGGGAATCTGATGACCTTTGATCAATTGGTCTGTAAATATGACATACCTAGAAATCATTTCTTTAAATACTTGCAGTTGAGGAGTTTCATAAAATCGCAGGCCCACTCCCTGGATAGACTTTCCATGTCAGTTTTAGAGGAGTTTATTGGAAATAATAAGAATGGTCGAGGCCAGCTGTCAGTATTGTATGGTGTGTTACGATCCAAATCCAAGGACAATTCCCACTGTAGACTCAATGCATGGAGAGGTGATTTAGGAATAAATATTACAGAAAATGAGTGGGAAAATGCGTGTCTTAAGGCAGAAACAAATACTATAAACACAGCACTAAAACTTATACAATACAAGTGGCTATTCAGAACTTATGTGACACCTGTAAAACTACATTACTACAATCCCAACATTCCTGACAGCTGTTCAAAATGTAACGATAGTGTTGGCACTCTGCTGCACTGTATGTGGGAATGCCAAAAAATCCAGTCATTTTGGAAAGATGTAACCGACATAATTTCTCGCATGACTAATACGGTGGTTCCACTTGAGGCAAAGCTCTGTGTATTAGGGATCTATCCTGATCACTTTGTACCGGGCTCCAAAATTGCTCCCATCACTGATCTATCCCTGCTACAGGCTAGGAGAGCGACTGCATTGAGGTGGAAAAGTATGGACAGCCCTACACAGGGAATGTGGTTACGGGAAATGGCGTCATGCTTGACACTGGAGAAACTAACTTATGTTGCCAAAGGGAAAGTAAACAAATTCACAGGAATATGGGACACTTTTATGCAGTTCCTGGAAAGTGATTTGACTGAAATTAATGTCTAAACTTCGAAGGGCGGCGTTTGTGGACGCTGGCTTGCCTCTTATAAATACATAGGACCACTATTTTTTTTAATTTTTTTTTTATTTTATTTAATTTTTTTTTTTTTCCCTGACTGTGCTGTCGAGGGTGGGGGGAGGAGGGATGTTCGTAATGTTACTGTCCCTGTGACTGTATGTTCTTTCTAAAAAACAATAAACATATTGTTAATAAAAAACGCTGCAAGAGAAAAATGCGGCATTCACAAAATCGACCGGAGTACACGCGACGCAAACGGCAAAACGCATGCAAGAAAGAAACGCTGCAAACCTCAAAACACATGCAAGAAACGCTGCAAACTTCAAAACACATGCAAGAAAGAAACGCTGCAAACTTCAAAACACATGCAAGAAAGAAACGCTGCAAACCTCAAAACACATGCAAGAAACGCTGCAAACTTCAAAACACATGCAAGAAAGAAACGCTGCAAACCTCAAAACACATGCAAGAGAGAAACGCTGCAAACTTCAAAACACATGCAAGAAAGAAACGCTGCAAACTTCAAAACACATGCAAGAAAGAAACGCTGCAAACTTCAAAACACATGCAAGAAAGAAACGCTGCAAACCTCAAAACACATGCAAGAAACGCTGCAAACTTCAAAACACATGCAAGAAAGAAACGCTGCAAACCTCAAAACACATGCAAGAGAGAAACGCTGCAAACTTCAAAACACATGCAAGAAAGAAACGCTGCAAACTTCAAAACACATGCAAGAGAGAAACGCGCTGCAAACTTCAAAACACATGCAAGAGAGAAACGCACTGCAAACTTCAAAACACATGTAAGAGAGAAACGCGCTGCAAACTTCAAAATACATGCGAGAGAAACGCGCTGCAAACTTCAAAACACATGCGAGAGAAACGCGCTGCAAACTTAAACACATGCAAGAGAGAAACGCACTGCAAACTTCAAAACACATGCAAGAGAGAAACGCTCTGCAAACTTCAAAACACATGCGAGAGAAAGGCGCTGCAAACTTCAAAACACATGCAAGAGAGAAATGCGCTGCAAACTTCAAAACACATGCAAGAGAGAAAGGCGCTGCAAACTTCAAAACACATGCAAGAGAGAAAGGCGCTGCAAACTTCAAAACACATGCAAGAGAGAAACGCTGCAAACTTCAAAACACATGCAAGAAAGAAACGCTGCAAACCTCAAAACACATGCAAGAAAGAAACGCTGCAAACCTCAAAACACATGCAAGAAACGCTGCAAACTTCAAAACACATGCAAGAGAGAAACGCTGCAAACTTCAAAACACATGCAAGAAAGAAACGCTGCAAACTTCAAAACACATGCAAGAGAGAAACGCGCTGCAAACTTCAAAACACATGCAAGAGAGAAACGCGCTGCAAACTTCAAAACACATGTAAGAGAGAAACGCGCTGCAAACTTCAAAATACATGCGAGAGAAACGCGCTGCAAACTTCAAAACACATGCAAGAGAGAAACGCGCTGCAAACTTCAAAACACATGCAAGAGAGAAACGCACTGCAAACTTCAAAACACATGCAAGAAAGAAACGCTGCAAACTTCAAAACACATGCGAGAGAAACGCTGCAAACTTCAAAACACATGCGAGAGAAACGCTGCAAACTTCAAAACACATGCAAGAAAGAAACGCTGCAAACTTCAAAACACATGCAAGAAAGAAACGCTGCAAACTTCAAAACACATGCGAGAGAAACGCTGCAAACTTCAAAACACATGCAAGAGAGAAACGCGCTGCAAACTTCAAAACACATGCAAGAGAGAAACGCACTGCAAACTTCAAAACACATGCGAGAGAAACGCGCTGCAAACTTCAAAACACATGCAAGAGAGAAACGCGCTGCAAACTTCAAAACACATGTAAGAGAGAAACGCTGCAAACTTCAAAATACATGCGAGAGAAACGCGCTGCAAACTTCAAAACACATGCAAGAGAGAAACGCGCTGCAAACTTCAAAACACATGCAAGAGAGAAACGCACTGCAAACTTCAAAACACATGCAAGAAAGAAACGCTGCAAACTTCAAAACACATGCGAGAGAAACGCTGCAAACTTCAAAACACATGCAAGAAAGAAACGCTGCAAACTTCAAAACACATGCGAGAGAAACGCTGCAAACTTCAAAACACATGCAAGAAAGAAACGCTGCAAACTTCAAAACACATGCGAGAGAAACGCTACAAACTTCAAAACACATGCAAGAGAGAAACGCACTGCAAACTTCAAAACACATGCGAGAGAAACGCGCTGCAAACTTCAAAACACATGCAAGAGAGAAACGCGCTGCAAACTTCAAAACACATGTAAGAGAGAAACGCTGCAAACTTCAAAACACATGCAAGAGAGAAACGCTCTGCAAACTTCAAAACACATGCAAGAGAGAAAGGCGCTGCAAACTTCAAAACACATGCAAGAAAGAAACGCGCTGCAAACTTCAAAACACATGCAAGAAAGAAACGCTGCAAACCTCACAACACATGCAAGAAAGAAACGCTGCAAACTTCAAAACACATGCAAGAAAGAAACGCTGCAAACTTCAAAACACATGCAAGAAAGAAACGCTGCAAACCTCAAAACACATGCAAGAAAGAAACGCTGCAAACTTCAAAACACATGCAAGAAAGAAACGCTGCAAACCTCAAAAAACATGCAAGAGAGAAACGCTGCAAACTTCAAAACACATGCAAGAAAGAAACGCTGCAAACTTCAAAACACATGCAAGAGAAACGCGCTGCAAACTTCAAAACACATGCAAGAGAGAAACGCGCTGCAAACTTCAAAACACATGCAAGAGAGAAACGCGCTGCAAACTTCAAAACACATGCAAGAGAGAAACGGGCTGCAAACTTCAAAACACATGCAAGAGAGAAACGCGCTGCAAACTTCAAAACACATGTAAGAGAGAAATGCTGCAAACTTCAAAACACATGCAAGAAAGAAACGCTGCAAACTTCAAAACACATGCAAGAAACACTGCAAACCTCAAAACACATGCAAGAAACGCTGCAAACTTAAAAACACATGCAAGAGAGAAAGGCGCTGCAAACTTCAAAACACATGCAAGAGAGAAACGCGCTGCAAACCTCAAAACACATGCAAGAGAGAAACGCGCTGCTAACTTCAAAACACATGCAAGAGAGAAACGCGCTGCAAACTTCAAAACACATGCAAGAGAGAAACGCGCTGCAAACTTCAAAACACATGCAAGAGAAATGCTGCAAACTTCAAAACACATGCAAGAAAGAAACGCTGCAAACTTCAAAACACATGCAAGAAAGAAACGCTGCAAACCTCAAAACACATGCAAGAAAGAAACGCTGCAAACATCAAAACACATGCAAGGAAGAAACGCTGCAAACCTCAAAACACATGTAAGAGAGAAATGCTGCAAACTTCAAAACACATGCAAGAGAGAAACGCTGCAAACTTCAAAACACATGCAAGAGACAAACGCTGCAAACTTCAAAACACATGCAAGAGAGAAACGCTCTGGAAACTTCAAAACACATGCAAGAGAGAAAGGCGCTGCAAACTTCAAAACACATTTAAGAGAGAAATGCGCTGCAAACCTCAAAACACATGCAAGAAAGAAACGCTGCAAACCTCAAAACACATGCAAGAAAGAAACGCTGCAAACTTCAAAACACATGCAAGAAAGAAACGCTGCAAACCTCAAAACACATGCAAGAAACGCTGCAAACTTCAAAACACATGCAAGAGAGAAACGCTGCAAACTTCAAAACACATGCAAGAAAGAAACGCTGCAAACTTCAAAACACATGCAAGAGAGAAACGCGCTGCAAACTTCAAAACACATGTGAGAGAAACGCGCTGCAAACTTCAAAATACATGCGAGAGAAACGCGCTGCAAACTTCAAAACACATGCAAGAGAGAAACGCGCTGCAAACTTCAAAACACATGCAAGAGAGAAACGCACTGCAAACTTCAAAACACATGCAAGAAAGAAACATACTGCAAACTTCAAAACACATGCAAGAAAGAAACGCTGCAAACTTCAAAACACATGCGAGAGAAACGCTGCAAACTTCAAAACACATGCAAGAAAGAAACGCTGCAAACTTCAAAACACATGCGAGAGAAACGCTGCAAACTTCAAAACACATGCAAGAGAGAAACGCGCTGCAAACTTCAAAACACATGCAAGAGAGAAACGCACTGCAAACTTCAAAACACATGCGAGAGAAACGCGCTGCAAACTTCAAAACACATGCAAGAGAGAAATGCGCTGCAAACTTCAAAACACATGCAAGAGAGAAACGCTGCAAACTTCAAAACACTTGCAAGAAAGAAACGCTGCAAACCTCAAAACACATGCAAGAAAGAAACGCTGCAAACTTCAAAACACATGCAAGAAACGCTACAAACCTCAAAACACATGCAAGAAAGAAACGCTGCAAACTTCAAAACACATGCAAGAGAGAAAGGCGCTGCAAACTTCAAAACACATGCAAGAGAGAAACGCGCTGCAAACTTCAAAACACATGCAAGAAAGAAACGCTGCAAACTTCAAAACACATGCAAGAGAGAAACGCTGCAAACCTCAAAACACATGCAAGAAAGAAACGCTGCAAACTTAAAAACACATGCAAGAGAGAAACGCTGCAAACTTCAAAACACATGCAAGAGAGAAACGCTCTGCAAACTTCAAAACACATGCAAGAGAGAAAGGCGCTGCAAACTTCAAAACACATGCAAGAAAGAAACGCTGCAAACTTCAAAACACATGCAAGAAAGAAACGCTGCAAACCTCAAAACACATGCAAGAAAGAAACGCTGCAAACTTCAAAACACATGCAAGAAAGAAACGCTGCAAACTTCAAAACACATGCAAGAAAGAAACGCTGCAAACCTCAAAACACATGCAAGAAAGAAACGCTGCAAACCTCTAAAAACATGCAAGAGAGAAACGCTGCAAACTTCAAAACACATGCAAGAAAGAAACGCTGCAAACTTCAAAACACATGCAAGAGAGAAACGCGCTGCAAACTTCAAAACACATGCAAGAGAGAAACGCGCAGCAAACTTCAAAACACATGCAAGAGAGAAACGGGCTGCAAACTTCAAAACGCATGCAAGAGAGAAACGCGCTGCAAACTTCAAAACACATGTAAGAGAGAAATGCTGCAAACTTCAAAACACATGCAAGAAAGAAACGCTGCAAACTTCAAAACACATGCAAGAGAGAAACGCTGCAAACCTCAAAACACATGCAAGAAAGAAACGCTGCAAACTTCAAAACACATGCAAGAGAGAAACGCGCTGCAAACTTCAAAACACATGCAAGAGAGAAACGCGCTGCAAACTTCAAAACACATGCAAGAGAGAAACGGGCTGCAAACTTCAAAACACATGCAAGAGAGAAACGCGCTGCAAACTTCAAAACACATGTAAGAGAGAAATGCTGCAAACTTCAAAACACATGCAAGAAAGAAACGCTGCAAACTTCAAAACACATGCAAGAGAGAAACGCTGCAAACTTCAAAACACATGCAAGAGAGAAACGCGCTGCAAACTTCAAAACCCATGCAAGAAAGAAACGCTGCAAACTTCAAAACACTTGCAAGAAAGAAACGCTGCAAACCTCAAAACACATGCAAGAAAGAAACGCTGCAAACTTCAAAACACATGCAAGAAAGAAACGCTGCAAACCTCAAAACACATGCAAGAAAGAAACGCTGCAAACCTCAAAACACATGCAAGAGAGAAACGCTGCAAACTTCAAAACACATGCAAGAGAGAAACGCGCTGCAAACTTCAAAACACATGCAAGAGAGAAACGCGCTGCAAACTTCAAAACACATGCAAGAGAGAAACGGGCTGCAAACTTCAAAACACATGCAAGAGAGAAACGCGCTGCAAACTTCAAAACACATGTAAGAGAGAAATGCTGCAAACTTCAAAACACATGCAAGAAAGAAACGCTGCAAACTTCAAAACACATGCAAGAGAGAAACGCTGCAAACTTCAAAACACATGCAAGAGAGAAACGCGCTGCAAACTTCAAAACCCATGCAAGAAAGAAACGCTGCAAACTTCAAAACACTTGCAAGAAAGAAACGCTGCAAACCTCAAAACACATGCAAGAAAGAAACGCTGCAAACTTCAAAACACATGC
Source organism: Odontesthes bonariensis (assembly GCF_027942865.1). NCBI lineage: Eukaryota > Metazoa > Chordata > Actinopteri > Atheriniformes > Atherinopsidae > Odontesthes > Odontesthes bonariensis. The sequence continues at coordinate 45,926,075 of NC_134507.1, forward strand.
AAGAAAGAAACGCTGCAAACCTCAAAACACATGCAAGAAAGAAACGCTGCAAACCTCAAAACACATGCAAGAAAGAAACGCTGCAAACCTCAAAAAACATGCAAGAGAGAAACGCTGCAAACTTCAAAACACATGCAAGAAAGAAACGCTGCAAACTTCAAAACACATGCAAGAGAGAAACGCGCTGCAAACTTCAAAACACATGCAAGAGAGAAACGCGCTGCAAACTTCAAAACACATGCAAGAGAGAAACGGGCTGCAAACTTCAAAACACATGCAAGAGAGAAACGCGCTGCAAACTTCAAAACACATGTAAGAGAGAAATGCTGCAAACTTCAAAACACATGCAAGAAAGAAACGCTGCAAACTTCAAAACACATGCAAGAGAGAAACGCTGCAAACTTCAAAACACATGCAAGAAAGAAAAGCTGCAAACTTCAAAACACATGCAAGAAAGAAACGCTGCAAACCTCAAAACACATGCAAGAGAGAAACGCTGCAAACTTCAAAACTCATGCAAGAGAGAAACGCACTGCAAACTTCAAAACACATGTAAGAGAGAAACGCGCTGCAAACTTCAAAATACATGCGAGAGAAACGCGCTGCAAACTTCAAAACACATGCAAGAGAGAAACGCGCTGCAAACTTCAAAACACATGCAAGAGAGAAATGCACTGCAAACTTCAAAACACATGCAAGAAAGAAACGCTGCAAACTTCAAAACACATGCGAGAGAAACGCTGCAAACTTCAAAACACATGCAAGAAAGAAACGCTGCAAACTTCAAAACACATGCGAGAGAAACGCTGCAAACTTCAAAACACATGCAAGAGAGAAACGCGCTGCAAACTTCAAAACACATGCAAGAGAGAAACGCGCTGCAAACTTCAAAACACATGCAAGAGAGAAACGGACTGCAAACTTCAAAACACATGCGAGAGAAACGCGCTGCAAACTTCAAAACACATGCAAGAGAGAAACGCGCTGCAAACTTCAAAACACATGTAAGAGAGAAACGCTGCAAACTTCAAAACACATGCAAGAGAGAAACGCTCTGCAAACTTCAAAACACATGCAAGAGAAAGGCGCTGCAAACTTCAAAACACATGCAAGAGAGAAATGCGCTGCAAACTTCAAAACACATGCAAGAAAGAAACGCTGCAAACTTCAAAACACTTGCAAGAAAGAAACGCTGTAAACCTCAAAACACATGCAAGAAAGAAACGCTGCAAACTTCAAAACACATGCAAGAAAGAAACGCTGCAAACCTCAAAACACATGCAAGAAAGAAACGCTGCAAACTTCAAAACACATGCAAGAAAGAAACGCTGCAAACCTCAAAAAACATGCGAGAGAAACGCTGCAAACTTCAAAACACATGCAAGAAAGAAACGCTGCAAACTTCAAAACACATGCAAGAGAGAAACGCGCTGCAAACTTCAAAACACATGCAAGAGAGAAACGCGCTGCAAACTTCAAAACGCATGCAAGAGAGAAACGGGCTGCAAACTTCAAAACACATGCAAGAGAGAAACGCGCTGCAAACTTCAAAACACATGTAAGAGAGAAATGCTGCAAACTTCAAAACACATGCAAGAGAGAAACGCTGCAAACTTCAAAACACATGCAAGAAAGAAAAGCTGCAAACTTCAAAACACATGCAAGAAAGAAACGCTGCAAACCTCAAAACACATGCAAGAGAGAAACGCTGCAAACTTCAAAACTCATGCAAGAGAGAAACGCTGCAAGCTTCAAAACACATGCAAGAGAGAAACGCTGCAAGCTTCAAAACACATGCTAGAAAGAAACGCTGCAAACTTCAAAACACATGCAAGAGAGAAACACTGCAAACATCAAAACACATGCAAGAGAGAAACGCTGCAAACATCAAAACACATGCAAGAAAGAAACGCTGCAAACCTCAAAACACATGCAAGAAAGAAACGCTGCAAACTTCAAAACACATGCAAGGAAGAAACGCTGCAAACCTCAAAACACATGCAAGAAAGAAACGCTGCAAACTTCAAAACACATGTAAGAGAGAAACGCTGCAAACCTCAAAACACATGCAAGAGAGAAACGCTGCAAACTTCAAAACGAATGCAAGAGAGAAACGCGCTGCAAACTTCAAAACGCATGCAAGAGAGAAACGCGCTGCAAACTTCAAAACTCATGCAAGAGAGAAATGCACTGCAAACTTCAAAATACATGCAAGAGAGAAACGCTGCAAGTTCACTCAAAACGCATGCAAGAGAGAAAAGCTCTGCTAGCCTCTGTCACAGCTTCACTGGATTTGGCCAGATTTGTGAAGTGTAGCCTCCTTTCATTTGTTCGAGCTGACTTGTGTGCTCCTCGCCGGTTAATCTTTTGTAGCTTTTATGATTCGTAACATAATGGCAATTTATATAGAACTCTTTGAGCATTGTGTTAACCTGGTTGCAGATCAGGCACATGACTTTATCCGACCCTTGACGTACGACAAAGTACTCGTTCGTCCACTTATCTTGAAACCGTCTTTTCTCTTCGCCGACACAACGTTTTTTTTTCTCGAGGGGCCCGGCTCCGACTCCATCTTAAATGCTGCGGTCACGGTCTCTTCTCTTCACCGAGGCAGAGTGAAGCGGGAGATATCCTCAGCGTTCCCAGTGGTGAAATGAAAACATTGCACCATGGACCTCTGGGAGTGAGGTCTAAACCACACCTGTAATTACCGCTTATCCCTATTATGTCACTAAAGACCACGAAACGGAGATTCATCCTTTCAAAGCAATGTACAGTTGTATTATAACTATCAACTGTAATTCATTGCGGGCCGCCAGAAGAAGGGATGGACATGGTCAGCAACAATACTCAGGTAGGCTGCGCCATTTAAACAATGCTCAGTTGGTACTAAGGGGCCCAAAGTGTGCCAAGAAAATATCCCCCACACCATTACACCACCACCACCAACCTGAACCATTGATACAACATACTTTCATGTTGTTTACGCCAAATTCTGACCCTACCACACTCATCAAACCAGGCAACGTTTTTCCAATCTTCTATTGTCCAGTTCTGGTGAGCCTGTGTGAACTGTAGTCTCAGTTTCCTGTTGTTAGCTGACAGGAGTGGCACCCGGTGTGGTCTTCTGCTGCTGCAGCCCATCTTCTTCAAGATTCAACGTGTTGTGCGTTCAAAGATGGTATTCTGCATTCCTTGGTTGGAATGAGTGCTTATTTGACTTCATGTTGCCTTCCTATCATCTGGAACTAGTCTGCTCATTCTCCTCTGACCTCTTACATCAACAAGGCCTTTTCTCTTCTTCGGACCATCCTCTGTAAATTCTATGAAGAAACATTTCAGCCTGACAACATGACAAGGGGCGGAGCTACCAACCACCAAACACCTCCGTCAGATGTGTTCCTATGGAACCCGAACAGACCCAGCTGAGGAGGAGGAGCTAAAATGGTTCCAGGAACTGAGGGCCGTGGTCCCGAGTTCCTGTATAGGCGAATGCGGGAGAAAACGGCCCCGTTCCTGAAAAGCATATAGGAACTGCCAAAGGTTCCTACAGTGGGAATGCGGCTATTGACCCAGAAGTCTTGCTTTCACTCTGTGCAGGGTCTCGAGGAAAGCATTGTTCAACAGGATTTGAAATGGCAGGTTTATGGCACATTTTGTCTGATCACGGTGTCTGCAGATGGTTACATCTCAAATGTTAAAATTGGCTTCTGATTCACGGTTAATCTTTAGTAATCACCAAATTGAATTCAGTTAAATTAGATAATAGGTTACTTAAATTAATTCAGAGTTGGGAAAATATTTTTGTATTATAATGAATTGAAACACTCATTTGTCATTAGTTATTATAAAGTAGTTACTGCCCTCCATGACCCTAGATTGCATTAAGTGGATACGCAAAAAGGACGGACAAGGGATGGGTAGAGTTTAGTGCTGGGCGGTATACCGGTTCACACTGAATACCGCTTTATAATTTCGTTATGATATGAATTTTTAATATACCGCCATACCGGTGTATTTGATTACACAACGGGGGGAACGCTGCGTCGCGCGACATTGTTTGAGACGGGACCCTTTTCAGTGTTGTGCTTCTAAACACGCATGTTTACTGTCTATGGGTGCGAGGTGGTAATAAGCACTTGCGTTACGTGAAGGTGGATAGCAGTGTTTCCCACACAATTCGTGGCGGTGCGCCACAGATTCAACACCGGCCGCCACATATTGCGTTTCGTTATTATTATTATTATTTTTAACGCTATTTAAAAAATACTCGTATTCGTTAAGCTGCATTTCCTTTCCCTGCTCTCCCTCCATCTCTCTGTCAGCCTACACACACACACACACACACACACACACAGCCCCTCCCCTCCGTGCACACCGCGTGTGTCTCCATCAGCGAGATCATCCCTGGAAGCGTGGAAGCTTGCTAGCTTCAGTGTCGCGTTAGATTAGCTCCCATTAAAAAGTCCTATAAAAATATTTTATATTTTTAATACAATGTTGTCCCGTCCCGACCCGACCCATAGCAAACAAGCGATTACGCCTTCTTTATAAAGTTAACTAGTCGCAAGTTTGCCGTTAAAAAAAAAAAAAAAAAAAAAATGAAGTTGTGTTGTCGAGGTCAAAACACTAGCAGCTGTGAATCAAATAAAGTAGGTTTTTTAAACTCTTACACTGAATGTTTGCTGCTTCAATCCAGATGAGTATTGAGAAATATTTTCCGCGATTGAAAAAGAGACGTGCGTGTTGAGGATGAGGACCAGCCTGAACCGGAGGTATCAGTCTGAAACAGCTGAACAGTCCCACCAGTGTAATTAGCTATGTTATTCATTTGTTTACAATGAAGATGTTAATATTAATACAATGAAGTTCTGTGTGACCAATTATTACGAAGGAATCATTTTGAAGAATTTTTATTTTTATTTTTAATTCTGTTCTCAATCTGTAGAAAATGCTGTGAACACCTAATTATGCATGAAAAAAAAAAAAAACGTGATATACCGTGAAACCGTGATACCGTGAAAAAATACCGTGATATGTATTTTTGGTCATACCGCCCAGCACTAGTAGAGTTATTGCTTCTGGCAGAAATGACCTCCTGTCACGTTCTTTGCCGTGGCAGAGCTGAGGAAGCCTCTGACTGAACACACAGTTGGTGATTCACTTTACTTTGTATAGGGTGGGCAGTGTTGTTCTTCATGTTCACCAACAAGCAGCATTCTTCTTTTTACAATCGGCTCCAGGGGCTTCAGAGCAGTCCCCAGCACAGAGCCAGCCTTTTTATCAGTTTGTTCAGTTTCTTTGATTGTACAGATTGTACTCTCCACCACAGACTGATGGAAGATATAAAACGTCTTGGTGTGGACAGTAAAGAACCTAAGATTCCTCAAGAAGTACAGTCTGTTATGTCCCTTCTTGTAGATAGCCTCAGTGTTGGATTTCCATTTTAGTCTGTTGGCCAGGTGAACACCCACATATTTCTATTCCTCCACCTCCAATCATCTCTTTTATTTTGTTTGTGTTCAAGATAATGTGATTTTTCACACACCAATATGCAGATCAAATATGCACTAATAAAAATGGAAACATATATAATATATAATTTAAAGTTGTACTCTCAAATAAAAGTTGCATGTAAATATTTGGATTACAGTTTGTCTTCATGTGTTTTCTTTTGGTCATACCTCAGCCCAGCTTACTGATACCCTCCTCCATAACACAAGAATTGTTGGTTTTCTCGTCTTAACAAGTTTTTTATGGCTTGTTACCTTGAGCTTCTGCGCTTTTTAATCCAGGATGGCATTATATGCACAGAGTACTTACCTCCATGTTTGGTAAATGGCAGCGCAAGTAATGTCTTGGAATGGTCCGTAATCTGATGCTTCTCTCGACTCTCATAAGGCCTTCTCTCACTGGCTGCATTCCCCCTTTTCATCACACGCTCATGCTTCGCCTGTAGCAGGTTTAGTATTGTCAGTATTATGTTTCCATTTTCCAGGCAGTTTTGTTTAACTTTCAGCAAATTGCTTCAGGCTCACAGAGGTTGTAGGGAGAAATAATGTTGAACTGTATATTGTTAGTTTACTTTTTGCCAGTATATGACCAGATTCTCTGAACCAGATGCTTCTTTGTCATCTTGTGACAATATTGACTCCTGGTGAAATCAGTATGCTTGAAACATAGATTTGTTCTGGATAACGCCTACTGCCTGTTTTTTTTAGATATTAGCCTGCTTTCTAATGGTTCCCACAACCAGAAATAAAAGTTATGTTTTTGAAAAATTGTTCAGCTCTACCAAGGAGGATGCTGGGTTTAGAGTTTACACTTTGGCTTCAGGTAATGTTTGAAGTTAAGGGTAAGTCCCCTGATATGGTGAATGGTGTCACAGATTTTTTTGATAACATTGGGCCTCATGCAAGAACATTTTCGTATTTTTATTCTAAATTTCTCTCTTTTTTTCGCATGAAGGTCTCCCACGAACACGTTATGTCAGATTCAACAGAAAGTGTGTAAACGACCTGCGTAAATGATGAATGCCACCCGTGCGTATCTAAGTTCACGTGCACGAGGATAGTAGATTTGCATACTCCACGCCCAAAATAATACCATATAAGGCTGTGCTTCCTCTCTCCTGTGCCAGGAAGTGTTGAGTGTTGAGTCATGAAAACGGCATCAAGGCGCAAAAAGAACAACTTTAGGGGCTCTGAGACTGAAGTTCTGCTTTCAGAGATCCAAAAAGGAAAATCTGTCATTTAGCAGTGTCAGCAGTGGAATTACGGGACCTGCTAAAGCCAAGAAATGGGAAGTTATTAGGAGTGCTGTTAATTCCGTGTCACCTGTAGTTCGTAATGTCACTGAAATAAAGAAGAAATAGTTTGATATGAAAATGGCTTAAAAAAAAACCGTCTCGCCCTGGGCAGGCGCTCGATGACTACAACTAAAGCCGTGCAATCAGTTGTTGCCTCATCATGATGCTCTTTGATGGGGCGGTCCATGAGGGGGGTCTTCTGGCATGTTGTCTGCCGGCTGGTTCAGGTAGGCCCTCGTTCGTGGCAATATTGTGCAAAACGCAGATTATCCTGGCATGCCTTCTCTGGGCTACAGAGCAGTTTGCCCCCCGCTGTATGGAGACACACCCACCTGGCCTTCAGCTCAGTGCGCTCCACAACAGCACGGGTGCTTTGATGCGTATATGTGTGCAGTCTATTGCTCCGATTATGTTTGGCAGTCCAGCCACAGCATGAAAGTCCCTCTTAATCTGTGCTTGTTGGACAGCGGTGTATGGGAATCTGATGTACCATGGGTGATAAACTGATGAGAGCTTTGATGACCAAGGGGAGCACACGACTCACAGAGGATCGCGATGTCAGCCATTTGTCTTTCTCCGTAAGGATATCTACACGTCTCGGAACACACACTCTCTTCCAAGAGCCTGACGCACTAAGGCATCCAAAAGTAACAAGTCAGCCGCTGGTTACACTTCCCATTGACCTTGTTATATACAGAGTCAAATTAACCTTCAATTAGTGCATAATTTAAGTCAAACAGAATAATGTCAGCATAATTATGGGGTATAAAGTATGTATTTATTTATGATTGCTTCAAAGTAACTAAATATACAATCAAGCAAACTTGATTGGAATAACAGCGGAATATTTTACGAAACTCCTATGACAGGTCTGGATCACTTGTAAATTCTTAAATCATGCTTTTTATTTCTACTGTTTTAATATATCTGTAAAGCACTTTGAATCACCTTGTTTTATAGGTTGCCTTGATGTCATGTGACTTCTTGTTGAAAAGATTTACTACAAGTGTGGCAGACACTAGCCTGTTATTCCACGTCATACAGTGCTAATTGCACCTTGTAGTATTAAATGGTTGTATTCTGGATTTTGAAAGCTAGTTTCAGTCCTTACCATCTAAGAGCTTATCTCCTGCTCTGTGCTCACATGTAATATGTTTTAATGTCTGTTTAAAAAAACCAAAGTGTAAAACTGGCTCTATAAGACGACACGTAAAACTGGAAATTCTTCTGAAAAGATTCTGCTTCGCTTTCAGCTGTATTTACCTGTGAAATGATCGAGTTATTTACTGCAATTTTTACACCAAAATATAATGTATTAAAATTGTTTTTTTAGAAACAGGAAAACTACACCACAAACCCATACACAGAGAATAAGGAAGAAAAAAAAGGCGGGATCACCCAGGTATTAAAACAAGGAACTTATTAAAATGAAATGTTTCACATGAAAATACATATAGTGCATCTCGCTCATTTATATATGCATATATACGTGCACAGATGTATCCACATGCATACACACAGTACATAGAAACATATATTCACATCCGTACACATCTACACATACCCTTTTACATTTTGTCGTATACATCTACACAAAAGAGGGTAAATCCAGTTGAGTACTAACAGGGAAGATTGGTCATGTTCATATCAAGTCATTCTCCTTGAAATTGTTCTAATTGTTGAAAAAAAAAAAAAGAAAAGAAAAGGGACTTGGTCCTTTTCCCCCATTATTCACAATCCTTTTGCATAGTCGACAACCATTTTGAATTTTTTACCTCCAATTACTGAGAAAGTAATCTTTTCCATTTCACAAATATCTTTTACTATGGCTGACCATTCTCCAACAGTCGATGGGTCTTTGTCCAGCCATCTTTTAGTAGTTTTTTTTACTTGCCACCATACTATTTTAAGAAAGTATTTATCTTTCATACTCATTTCAACTTGTATATTTCCTAAATATATTGTGGAAAAACAAAAATCAATCCCAATCAAAAACCCATTACATTTTTAATCTTCACTAATATCTCTGCCCAGTAAGATTTAATAGCCGGACAGTTCCAGAATATGTGATAGTGATCAGCCATAGTGTTGCCGCATTCGCATCGCAGCAGTTACCAGATTCAGGTTTGCTATTCTGAAGTGATCTATTTTTAGTGGTGATAAAAGAAATCGAATACTATTCTTCTTAAGAATTTTTTTTTAAATGCGTTGTCCCCTGCTAAAAAAAAAGCTGATTATATTCAATTGTTTCCCATTGCATGCAGTTTTGTGTTTATCCTCAGGCTACGGCTACACGAAAACGTTTTTCACTGTAAACGATACTTTTTCTTATCGTTTGGCTGTCGCGGCCACACGGAGCTGGCGTTCCCACTACCCCAAAACGATAGTTTTGGAGAACGGGTTCCAGAGTGGGAAGATCTGAGAACGGCGTCGTTTCGTTTCCATTGTTACAGCCAAAACAGATTCGTTTACATCTGCGTCACAGCCACATGGCCAACGCCAGTGACGTATACACATGCGTCAGTGACCAGAACAAAAAGCGGCTTCCATTCAAAATCCGGAAGAAGAAGACAACACAACAAGGACAGACAGCGATCATCATGGACCCCACAACATTGATAGTAGCACTGCTGCAGACACTGCTAACTACAGCGGCGTTGTTGAAGGAACAACGTGAGCTTCGCGCTGGTAGAAGTAGGGGCGTACACGCATGCGCATTGCTTCTTCTATTGTTCTGGTGTAACCGGTGAGGGTGGCTTACAGCGCACCTAGAGGTGTTTCATGTGTACTGCATCGTTTTCAGCAAGCGTCGCGTTTCCATGTGGACACAGAAGCTTCCCTGTGTGGTCGCAATCATTTTCGTACCCGTTTTCAAAAAACCCCTCGTTTCGTTTTCGTGTAGCCGTAGCCTCAGTGTCTGAGGGCCACAACTTGCTGGTCCAGCTACCTCTACCTCCCAGAACAGAAGCATGTCACAACAGAATGGCATTACACTTTATCCTGCAGGTTATGACTGATAATCACAACTCTTTGAAATAATAATGCTACTTTATTATCTTTTGCCTCTTTCACACGCCTTTTCAAGCTTTTTAAGCTGATGTGCCTTTGTTGCATATCGTGACAAGTATGAAAGTACAGAGGGGTAAAAGAGGTTGCTGTAGATCCATTGCCGTTTCGCCACTGAGCTGGAAATATAGATGGTAACAGAGTATGTCTTTGCTTCCCCATCTGACGCAGCTGATCTTCCTCTTTTCTGTGGTTTTCCTCAGATGGTCAGGTGATTCCACTGGTAGAGTTGTCAGCAAAACAGGTAGCATTCCACATCCCATTTGAGGTAGTGGAGAAGGTCTATCCCCCTGTTCCAGAACAGCTCCAGCTCCGCATTGCCTTCTGGAGCTTCCCAGAGAATGAGGAGGACATCAGGTGAGAAAAAGTTAACTCTGTTTTTCTTTCTTTCTCATTAGTGATGAGATACAAATTACAAATACAAATACAATTTGTAGATGTCCTTGCTGTTTTATTCCACTCTGAACGGTACAACTGTTGAATGACACCAAAATAGGGTCATAAGAGTTTTAAACTTGTGAGGGAATCCCATAAAGCGATGTGATCATCTTCATCCTGTGCTGCAATGAGACCACAAGAGATTTCACAAGACAAGTTTCCTGTTAAAGGTCCCATAACATGCTTTTCAATGTTTTCTGGCTCATCTTCATTGTTAAAATGATGTACAGTGAACCCTCTCTATAACGCGGTTCACCTTTCACGGTCTCGCTGCTTCACGGATTTGCATCGTGCATTGTGTTCTGCATTCTGATTGGCTGAACAGTCTCTCCGCTTCTTCTCTACCTGTGTGTCAATAACGTTGCGGTTTAATATGTACACGTACACGTTCATTACAGTTCTCAAACATAATCGATGGTGGCATGTCGGTATATAAAAATCTTTTTGCCCAGAAGAAAAAAAAAAGAGCGACAACAACTACCGATAACGATGTTCTTCTCTCGAAAAAACACACCTGCACCGCGGGCTTTGGAAGAAAAAAACGCTACAGAGCGGAGTCAGGATGCAGCAGCGGCTCAGTCAGTAGAGCAGTGAAATACACGTGAGTCACTATTTGTCCTACTGTACTTTGTATTTTTTTCATAATCATTTTTCATTTTCTTCCGTTCTAATCCAATGACTCGGGTCGCGGTGGGGCAGTGCTGATCTCCGCAATTTGAAGCCTTCAGTTCGTATTGATGATTAAAATGATTATTTTACAGTACAGTAGTTATTTGTAAAAAAAAAAACGTTTATACATTACTTTTATTTGTTAAACAAATGCTTGGGCCTGTAAAAAGGTTTTGTTCTTTGGTTTCAATGTATTATGGAGTATTTCATTGTATAATAATTGTAAAAAAAAAATAAAGGTTACTACTTTACGGATTTCGCCTATCACGGGTTCTTTTTGGAACGTAACCCCCGTGAAAAACGAGGGTTCACTGTATTATCACATTTTTGGTTGAGGGCATATTGACTCTTCTCATCTTGGCCGAAGACCCAGCAATCTTGATTTGAGAGCAGGATTCCTTGTTTTCACCCGCAAATATCTTACTGCTGTCTCACAAAACCCTGCCCTCACACTCACATTTTCTGTTATACGTGCAAATCTCCTGCACTCAGGCTTGAGCTCTCCTCCTTGCACTCAGACTCCTTCTGCGCTCACAAAACTTTTGCTTTGAGATTTTTTTTTTTTCTGCGTGCTCTTGGATTGTTGTGAGAGGTGCCTGTCAAAATTCCTTCAGTCAATAGAATGCCAGATATGACCAAGTAAATTCTCATTGTCACATTGTCAAAAATCCAATAGCAAAAGTTGAGAGTGCAGAAGGAGTCTGAGTGCGAGGCTGTACTTAAGCTTGAGCGCAGATTTGCACGCGGTTTATGTTATGTTATGTTATGTTCATGGATTTAGCAGACGCTTTTATCTAAAGCGACTTCCAAATGAGGATATAACATTATAACTAACGTCAAAGCTAACAATGAGCTCTGTCAGAGTTGACAGATATGATGGAGTGCAGGTATAGAAATAGAATCGTAGTAGAGGGGTTAGGGAAGTACAGGGTCAGTGCTAGGATAGGAGATGCTCTCTGAAGAGTTTGGTTCTTCAAGAGTTTCTTGAAGATAGACAGGGACGCCCCTGTTTTGTTAGTGCACTGATTGAAGACCGCGTTTTGGACCATCTACAGCGGTTTCACAGCACAGGCTGGGAGACCAGTTAGGAGAGGGTTGCAGTAGTCAAGGCCGGAGATGACCACAGACTGCAACAGGAGCTGGGTTAGGTACGGCCTGATCTTTCTTATGTTTAGCAATGCAAAACGGCACGATCGAGCAACAGAGGTAACATGATCTTTAAAGGGAAAGGGGTCATTGATGCTGGTCATCGATCATGACACCCAAGTTTCTATTTACCTTTGATGGAGCAAGAGAGAGGGATTCAGTTTGGATGCAGATGCTGTGGTGTATGGTTGGTTTGGCTGGGAAGACGAGCAGTTCAGTTTTAGAGAGGTTCAGTTGGAGGTGATGGGCTTTCATCCATGTCGATGTGTCAGAGAGACAGCCTGAGATTCGTGCTGAGACCGTGTGATCGTCAGGTGGGAATGACAGATGGAGCTTGGTATCGTCAGCATAACATTGGTATGAGAAGCCATGTGATAGGATGATCTGGCCCAGTGAGGTGGTGTATATGGCAAAGAGAAGAGGTCCCAGTACTGAACCTTGGGGGAGCCCTGTGGCGGGGTTGTGCGCTGCAGACGTGTGACCAGGCCAAGACACTGAATGATCGACCAGTGAGGTATGATTCAAACCAGGAGTGTGCTCTCCCTGTGATGCCCATGCTGGAGAGTATGGACAGAAGGATACAATGGCTGACAGTGTCGAACGCAGCCGATAAGTCGAGCAGGATAAGTTCCGAGGACTTAGCTGTTGCTCCGTTTTCTTTTAAGGCTTCTGTCACAGCCAACAGAGCCTTTTCAGTGGAGTGTCCACCTTTAAACCCAGATTGGTTTGGATCAAGGAGGTTATGTTGTGAGAGGTAATCAGTGACCTGCTTAAAGACCGCCCTTTCAGTGGTCTTAAGCCTGATTTACAGTCGTCCGGGAAAGGCTAAGGAGAACCACGGAGAGCCCTCTCTGTCGTCGGAGACCCTCCCGAAGACGCTCTCCGTCGTTTGTGTACATCTATCCGTCGAGGAGTCGGAGACTCGCGGAGACCGCAAGGGTTGTGATTGGTCGGCTAACAACATAATTTCCGGAATCACTTTTCCAGTTTAGCTCCTTCCTCTCACAACAACAACAACACCGCCATTTTTTTTTTTTTTTGAACTCACATTTTATTTTCACAAAGGTATTCCATTCCATACAAACAGTACACATTTACATTTTACATTTTTGCATTGTACTTTACACCATCACAGCTGCTTAGATATCCACTTCAACTTATCCTACACAAATAAATAAGACTGAATACACACATGAATAAATAAATAAAAACACGAAAAGAAGGTCAAAATTAAGTAGGTAAATGAATAGACAAAGTAAATGAAAGTAATAATTACAACTAAAGTACACCTCTTATTGCATTAGTAAACGCATTACAGGGCTCCATCTCTTTATAAATATGGGTCTTTGTAACCTTATTGCATATGTAATTCGCTCCATCTCATACAATTCCCATACTTTTTCAAGCCATACATTATATGTTGGTGGTTCTGGCTTTAACCATCTTATTGTGATACACTTAATAGTAGCTCCCAAGAGTATTTGTAAGAGGTAAATTTTGGCTCTTCCCTCAAAGCCTTCTGGGATTGAACCAAGGAGGACTACCCTTGGATCATTAGGGACATTTTGGTGAAACACTTCTCTCAGGGCGTCTAGTACGTCCTTCCAAAAAATATTCAACTTCGGGCAGGACCAGAAAATATGAATGTGGTTTCCAATTTGTGGCCCACAGTTCCTCCAACATTTGTCTGATGTCAGGGCCCATTTTACGGTTATTTGAGGTGTCCTAAAATATCTCATTATGACTTTCCATCTAAACTCCCTCCAAATATTAGGGTTAGTCACCTGATGTGCCTCTCTACAAATCTGTGTCCAAGTATCTAATGAGATATTTGTGTTCATTTCAACTTCCCATTTCTCCTTTATTTGTATAGTATTATTTGGGTTCATCAACAAGAAAACTGAGTATAATTTAGAGATCTCTTTTCTAGCCTCGTCTCCAGCTTGCAACCTAGAGAGAAATTCTTCTATTGGACTTGGATGTTTCACTTTTTCCCATTCCTTATGTGTTGTAAGAAAATGCCTCAGTTGTAAATATCTAAAAAAGTCAGCCCTTGGGAGGGTAAACTCCCGTCTTAATTGTTCAAATGACTTAAGTTCTCCATTATGAACGAGTTGTGCGGCCCAAAAATAATTTCTAAGATTTGGAAGTCCCACACCTCCATTTGATTTATCCAACTGCAATGTTTTTAATCTCACTCTTGGTCGTTTACCTTGCCAAATAAATTTTTAAATCATTTTGTTTAATTTGTCAAATGTTAATTTTGGAACTTCTACGGGCAGCATCTGGAAAAGATACAACAATCTGGGCAAAACATTCATCCGTATACTCTCTACTCGACCTATTAGGGAAAGGGGAAGTGTTGACCATCTCTCGAGATCTTCACTAATGTGTTTAACTATTTTCTTTATAATTAGCTTCGTAAAGTTTTTCTGTAGATGTGGGGATAAAAATACCCAAATACTTGAATCCATCCTTAGTCCATTTAAACCCACTGTTAAGTTTAACTGACATAGAGATTTGGCCGTTAACATCCATAGCTTCAGTCTTATCCATATTAACCTTGTATCCTGAGTAAAAGCCGTAGTGGAAGAGAAGATTTTTAAACATGGTAATGTTGTAGCCGGTTCCGTTAAAAACATCATTACATCATCGGCATACAATGATAGTTTATGCTCTTCCCCATTAATAGAGATGCCTTTGATATTACAATCATCCCTGATGAGCTGGGCTAGGGGTTCTATACTGATGTTGAATAACAAAGGTGAGAGAGAGCATCCTTGTCTGCAACCCCGCTCTAATGCAAAACTTGCTGATATCTGACCATTAACTTTGACTGAGGCCAGTGGACATGAATAGAGTATTTGTATCCATTTTATGAAATCTGAACCAAATCTGAACCGCTTGAGGGTCTGGAATAGATACAGCCAGGACACCCGGTCGAATGCTTTATAAGCGTCCAGTGATAATAACAGCGCCTCCTCTCCTTTAGATTTAGAATAGCTCATTATGTTTAATAATCTACGAAGATTGTCATAATTTGTGCAATATTTTTATTCAACCTCTTTGCTAAAATGGCTGTCAGAATACGTATATCACCATTCAATAAAGAAATGGGCCTGTATGATTGGCATTCAGTGGGGTCTTTACCTTCCTTGTGTATTACTACTACAGTCGCTTCTCTCCAAGACGGTGCCAATATTCCAGACTGTAAAGCATGATGATATGCTTTTAATAGAAGGGGCGACAATATATCTTTAAAATTTTTTATAGAATTCATTAATATAACCATCTGGTCCTGGACTTTTATTATTTTTCAAGGATGCGATTATCTCTTTAATCTCCCCCTCCTTAATCGGTCCATCTATATCTTTTGACATTGTCTCTGATAATTCAGTTAATTTTATATTTTCCAGAAAGGATGATAAGGTATTAGCATCAGAGCAGGTGTCAGTATTTTCATACAATGATTTATAAAATCCTGCAAAACATTCAGCTATTTTATCTGGTTTTGTAATGGGGTTAAGCGAGTTATTACTTTTTAGCTTCTGCACTATATTCGACGACCGTTGTTTTCTCAGTCTGAAAGCCAATAGTCGACTAGCTCTATTTCCATGTTCATAATACTTCTGACTGGTGAACCTTTAATTGCCTTAAATTTTCTCAGTAATCAGACTGTTATATTCCCTTCGTGCATCTCTAAGATTTGTTAGGAGTGTAGGATTCGAGCTTTGCTTGTGTTGTTGTTCCAATTTTAGAATTGTTTGTTCTAGTTCCTGTTGTTTAGCATCCCTCTTTTTCTTTTTGGCACTTGCGAAAGAGATAATACGACCCCTAAGGTAAGCCTTTGCACAGTCCCATAGTATAATTGGTGAAATTTCTGGGGAGGAGTTGGTGTCCAGGTAGAACTTAAGTTCTGTTGTGATAAGGTTGATGAACTCTTTGTCATTAACTCTTTCGGTGCCATTGACGTCTATAGACGTCAATTTAAAAAAAACCGTTCACTGCCAAAGACGTCTATAGACGTCAATTGCGTTTTTAACTGAGCGGGCTGGGGGACAATCTAGCGGAGTTCGTCACTAAATCTTAGGCTTGTAAACACTAAACAGAGAATATACTGGCAAAATTACCCGCTAGGTGGCAGCAGTGCCACTTTGCACAAAAAAAAGAAAAAGCGTGTTTTCTCCGTTTTTTGGGTCAAACAGCTGATTTTGGTGAAACCAACCTATGTTCTACTGTCTATTACTAAAAGACTGAAAATGGTAGAAACAAACTTTTTTTTCCTGATCAAAGAAGAGAGTCTACTCTTTCTTTTGGTAATTTCGGTGTGTACATAGTAATAAGACACACTTTTCTGTGGGTCTTGGAAAATCAGTCAAAATACTGAAAAACACTTGGCAGTATGGGTGGCTCTGAACTGAAAATGGCTGGCAGCCAATGAGTTAAGGAGAGATGCATTTAACCGCCATTGTTTAGATGTGGACTTATGTCCTATGTTCCATAAGAGTTCAATAGGCGAGTGGTCCGAGATTGTCATTGGTAAAATCTTCAAATCAGTTATTCTATACAGTTCAGCTCTGGGGGTGAAAAAATAGTCAATTCTAGAATAGGATGCATGTCTATGCGAATAAAATGTAAAGTCTCTACAATTGGGGTATATGCCTCTCCATACATCACCAAGTCCCAATTCTGAGGATTGATACTTTAATGTTTTACTCATTCGGGAGGACGGAGTAGTGGAGACTGGTTGTTTATCCATGAATTGTGACATAACGCAATTAAAATCTCCACCCACCAACAGGATCCCAGAACTATGCTGTGTTATCACGCTGAAGACTTTTCTAATGAAATCTGGGTTGTCTTCATTTGGAGCGTATACATTCATAAAGGACACATCTATACCATCAATGGAACCATTTAACAAAATAAATCTCCTCTCTGCATCCTTATGAACTGAGACTAAACTGAAATTGACTTGTTTATGGATCAAGATAGATACACCCTTTTTTCTCCCCGACGGATGAGAAGAGAAGTACACTTTATCAGCCCATGATTTCTTTCATTTTTCGTGCTCCGCGTCAGATAAATGTGTTTCTTGTAAAAATGCTATTTGACACTGAGATTGTTTCAGCTGACGCAGGATCTTTTTCCTCTTAAGAGGGCTGTGAAGTCATTTAACGTTATAACTTATTACCTTTAGTAACCCCATTCAAAATTCTGTGCGGTTACATTGGGAGTGAGGGAGGTAGTAGAGGTGTACAAAAACAACAAAAAAAAAAAAAAGGAGGGGGGGTGGACATACTGTAGTTAAGTGATCAACAGCTGTAGGATAAAACCATAATATTAATACAAAGCACTGTGATAATGGTGAGTCTGTGTTTAGGAATGATTTGCTTCTCTTGTCACTTTTCCTAACATACCTAGATCCCAAGGGGAACACTGGGATCAGAACAAACAGAGCCATGGGAAACTCTCTTGAACTCAAGAACATAGGTGTTGAGCTAGTTCTTTGGGACCTAGTCCCAAGCCGCACCAGGCGAACAAGCAGCTATGTAGGCCGTTCTCTATACTACAATCAATACCTATTAAGCCACCGTACGTGTTAGTAGCTGCTAGTGCTTACAGCTCCAGATATGGACAGGGGTTATCAGATGTTCACTACACCCGCCCCTGCAGAACCACAATACAAGATAAAAGTAAGGCATAACAATGGCACCACAGGTTATACACATCCCAGATTATTTTCTGAATATAAAACACAATCATGTTCTCAGTATCTTAACTAAAGGACTCACAGGATGTAAGATGAGACTTTAACTGAGGACACTGTGGGCTTACCAAAATAAATAAAGTAAAAGTGTTAAGTAAATCCTGTGATCTTAATTTGAAGTAACCTAAACAACTTACTGTAAATAAAATATGCTCATAACCCTTTCATCAAACGTGCGCGCCAGCACCGGCAACGCACACACAACCGTCTGCACATACACACTCTAGTTACATTCTCAATGTACAGTTACAAACATATCACTTCTCCTGTATAATAAAGTGATCAGAACTGTATATGAATACGAAACAAACATTCAAATGCTTATCAGCGATGTTCTTGTCCCATCTTATTGGAGATGCTCTTATCCTCAGGTGTCAGTCTCTGTCTCTGAGAGTATTTTCCTCTTCACGTAATCCATCGCGTCGGCCGCATCCTTAAATTCCTTCTCCTCTCCGTTGTGCGTGATCCGGAATCTGGCAGGAAAAAGCAGACCGTACCGGACCCCCTGTCGTCCTCGGAGTAATTTTCGGACATCCGTAAAGGCCGCTCTTGCTCTTGCCACACTGGCTGTGTAATCCGGGTAGATGGCCACCTGATTTCCGTTGTACCTCAGCGGAGCCTGGTCCCGAGCTCTTCTCAAGATCTCCATGCACTCTCCGTCGTAATGTAGTTTTGCAATAATGGCACGAGGTTTGTCTCCCGGCTTTCTAGACCCAAGACTGCGATGGGATCGATCAATTTTTATATCTTTGTCCATCCGCAGTATCTCTCTCAGGAGTTTAGAAACTGCTGTGGTGGAGCTAGAGCCCAGTTGTTCTGGGACTCCCACGATCCGGATATTCCCTCGTCTCATCCGCCCCTCTCGGTCCTCGCATTTTCCTTTCAGATCTTCCACTTCACTTCTAAGAGTGCTCACTGTGGTTTGAAGGGAAACAACTTCATCCGACCATGTTGAGAGTCCCCCTTCGATGTCTCTGTTTCCCTTCATCTGCTCCATTTCGGTCCGGATGGC
The DNA here is from genome assembly GCF_027942865.1 of Odontesthes bonariensis. Classification (NCBI taxonomy): domain Eukaryota; kingdom Metazoa; phylum Chordata; class Actinopteri; order Atheriniformes; family Atherinopsidae; genus Odontesthes; species Odontesthes bonariensis. The sequence continues at coordinate 45,944,984 of NC_134507.1, forward strand.
GGTGGCGTTGTTCATAATTTCAGATTTTACCGCTTGTAACTCACATTTTAGTGCGTCAAAGTCTTCAGCTAATGTGTTTTTCAGTTCCTGTCGTATCACTATGGACATATCCGATCTCAGAGAAGAGAGGATGTCAGACTTTATCACGTCCAAATCCATACTCGAGGCGTCCGGTTTCGTCTGCGCAACAGGTCGATTGGGGTTACCTTGAGCACCTGAAGACGAGGCCTCTGGCCTTGTACCGGAGGAGGTAGTGAACTTGTATTTTCGAAGGTTTGCCGCCATGTATAGCAGCGAACACGAACGGTATCAAACACTGACGGTTATCGACATCAAGGGTATATGGTTTAAGTTGTTTTTTGAAGTTTGAATGCCGTTAAAACGTTAAATTATTAGTGGCCCTGCAGGAGCGCTCACAAACACGTCTTACTCCATGTCTTGCTCAACAGCGCCCCCCAACACCGCCATTTTTGAAAGAGTTTATTGTGTGCCGGTCAACATTTGGTCAAAATTATTTGCATTTCAATATCAATAAGCTCCAACTTCAACAACAGTCTTTCTCTCTCGGTCGCCATCGTTCACTGTGAGGAGTGGAACGGAGCCGGAAGGTGAACAACCAATCAACGACTTTCACGATAGACGTCGCGAGATTAGGTCGTCTAGTGTAGCGACGACTACTGATCGGGAGGTGAATTGCCTTGCGTATCCGACATCCCGACGGAGAACTTCGAAAGGTTTAATAGCCTCTGCGTGACCACGGAGTCGGATTGACGGATAGCGACGGAGTAGCATATTGAGGCCTTTAGACAGAAACGGGAGAAGAGAGACCGGCCGATAGTTCTCCACTTAAGTTGGAGGGAGGGAAGGTTTCTTGAGCAGCGGTGTAACCCCGAACTTGCTTGAATGTGTTAGGAAATGTGCCCGATGTCAGTGAAGTATTAACCACATGTGTGACCGCTGCAGTTACCGTAGGATCAATGGACTGGAATAGATTAGTAGGAACAGGGTCCAGCGGGCATGTAGTAGGACGGCTACATGTGAGAAGTTTAGACTCGGTGAGAGGGGTGAATGAAGAAAATGACGCAGTAGGACTTCTGCATGCTGAGTTAGTGGCACACATGTTTAGGGAAGGTTCAGGTGTGGGTAGTTCGGTAAACTGTTTGCTTATAGCTGCCACTTTGTCAGTAAAAAATGAGGCAAAGGTGTCTGCTGTCAGATTGGAAGTAGATGGATTAAGTAGAGTTTTGAAGGTGGAAAATAGTTTCCGAGTGTCAGTAGTACTGTGAATCTTGTCAATGTAGAAAGCCTTTTTTGCATCAGTTACACTGGATGAGAATAAAGACAGTCGTGCCTGGAATTTGTTAGATCTGCAGGATCTTTTAATTTGAGCCATTTCCTTTCTGCAGTTCTGAGGTTGATGCGCAGCGATCGGAGAGTATCATTGAGCCAAGGGTGGGACTGGGAGGATCGAGCGGGTTTGGTGGATAGAGGACACAGGCTATCCAGACAAGAGCTCAGTGTAGAGCCGAGGGACTCTGTGGCCTCATTAACCTCAAGGGAAGAAAATGTGCTGGAGGTCGGAAGAGCGGAGGCAACAATGGAGGAGAAGTGGGTGGGCGACAGGTTGCGGAGGAAGGAAACAATAGGGGTGGAAGCAGTGGGGCTTCCTGGGAGATACACTCTGAAGTGAATAGAATAGTGGTCAGTGGTCTCTGTGGCACAGGCGATATATGACCACCATGTAGATTTTGGCTGGTGCAGTTACCAAAATGGCATGTTATTCAAAGGTATTGTATTTAGCTATGGGTAGCAAGCATGGGCTGTTTGAGTGTGAGGGCAGCGTTTTGAGAGACAGCAGTACGATATTTGAGTGTAAAAACAAGGAATTCTGCTCTCAAATAAAAAAAAAAACTGGCTTTGTGGGGTGACTTAAGCTGAAATTGGGGGTGTTCCAACACTACAAAGGTACAAGTCTGGACCACAAGCAGAGACTGAAACCATTTCAAATATCTGTGTCGTGTTGGCACGTTTTTTAGTCAAAACTTGACCTGCTTACAGAGTTCAAGGTAAACACAAGAAACTTGTGCTATTGAAAAAAAATGGACCAGACTCAGTGAATAATTCCCTATAATCCCTACATAGATCAGTGAGCAGTGCTGACCAACATGTCATTGGGGAACCTCCTTTCATCAGTGTTTCTAGGCTAGACAGTGATCACTGGGGTCCCAGAGTCACTCCCCGAATGCCAGCCATCACTGCTCCTCACACCACAACAACCACACAGTCCTACAGTCACTAAAAATGCCATCAAAAACAAAGCCATAAGCCGCTTTCGGACAGAGCCGTTCTAAGAACGCAGTTATCAGAACTGTCCTACTCGAATTTCGTTCTGATAACTGTCCTTCCCCAGTGGAACTGTTTCAGTCTGCATTCGCACATGAGTCGGGACTGATGCGCCGCGCGCAGCCGTCTGCGTCAGTGACGTGTTACGTTAGCCGTTTAGCGCCACATTCAACAACAAAACAAAACAAAACAAAACCCGGTAAAAGTAAGGAGAGAAGAAAAAACACCACAAAGAAGCTAATATGGAGAGCGGGGAGGCCACCGTGTTCATGGTCTGCATGATGGTGATATTAATCATGGACGATCACATCGGGCGTCTAATATCGAGGCTGGAAGAGCTCACAGAGAGAGTCAGGATCGAGCGCAGGCGATACTTCTTCGTTTCATGAAGGAAGAAAGGAGAGCAGAGCGCTGCAGACAAAGGAGACAACGTGTAAGTTTAACTTAGTAAACACCCGCCGGTTGTGTCTGTGTGGTATGATGAAACATTTCATCAGGAGCTGAAATGGTTATAGGAACTAAGGGAGATAGCCCCGATTTCCTGTATGTCCGAACACGGGAGAAAACGGCCCCGCGGATTAAAAGGTTATTAGAACTGCCAATGGTTCCTACAGTCCTAAAGCGGCTATACTGGCCAACTCACCTAAAATGGCCGCCTGGTTTCAAAAGGCTCACATGGGCCACACCCTCCACTTAAATACATCCTGGATTTCTTCTTTGCTTCTTCCAAGAGTCTGTTTACCCTAAGTGCTCCCCCTGCTGGGCCCCCAGCTACTGTTGCTTCTTCTAATCCAAATCCACCGACTGGACTTTACTGCCTCATCTGACACTTCCTTCACTATTTTCCTCACACTCTGTCCACTTAAGCCGGAGTTATTGTTGACGCGTCTGTCATGGCCATGACCGTGACGTCAAAATGACGTTTCAGGCCTGGCGCTTCCCTTGAAAAGACGGCGCAGCGTGTTGTCGTGCACCAGTCGATTTTTGTAACTTGGCGGCGCCAACAACGATAGACTGGATGGACCGATGTGAGACCAGGCTCAGTGAGGAGGTGCGTTTGTACAGGCAGCTGTACGAAACTGCAGTAAAACAGCACAGGGAGCACGTAAACTCCCAAAATTGGTGGGCAGGGATGGGCAGAACTTTGGGGAAAGAGGGAGAGTTCTGTAAGAATGTGTGGAAGAAGCTACGGGACAGATACGTGAAGGCAAAGAAGAGGGCAGAGACTCTGTTGATACCGGGGGCTTCAAACCTTCACCTCTATTAACTGAATTACAAAATTAAAATGATCCGAATACTGCAGCAGTATCATTAATGACAGTATTCTTGCTCTTGACAGCGGCATTGTTTTCTTCTCCACTTTCGTGATTGTAGAGTAGAGGTAACCTTCACATAGCAGCGCCACCTCTGTGACGGAGAAAATTTCAACTACTGGCGCATCGACTTGCGCCACTATATGTAGCCGGCACGAAATCGTGACGTCATCAACACCGCTCGCGCTAGCAGACGCGGCAACCATGCTAGAGCCTTTACACCCAGCTCCCTCACACCCAGAGGGAAAGGCAGCTTGGGGGGCTAACGGTACCTTGTATTAATAAATGTATACACAATACAACTGAACGTAGCTATTTGTCATTTCTCCAACCACTCAGTTACTCACACCAGCAGGTACTGAGCATATTTGCCAAAATGACGGTTCATCGTCCTGTTTACTTTGATATTCTGGATACAGCACGTACAACTGGATCTCATGTGTTGTCATGCAATAGAACATAACTGCAGTGGAATAATCAGAGATTTTTGTTTTGTTGCTGTGATTTCACTTTCTTGTCCCAGTCTGAGCTCACTCTCTCCTTATTCATTCTGGAGCTTGCTCGACCACTGCACCTGCTCTGGAGCATTCAGGTGTGTGTTAACAAAATTCCAAGGAGAAAGATCAGCAACAATCTTAGAGAAGTTGTTGCTGCCCAGGTTCTGAAGAAGGGTTTAATCCATGCTCCCTGAACCAACCAGCCTCATCATGTAAGACAAAGAAAAAAAAACCTACAGCATTTGTGTTTTTGTCTTTTTGGACGTCATCTATTCATCACTGCTAAGTCAGCGGTATAATGGAGGATTGAAATAATTCAATTTATGTAAAAAAATGTAACTGCAGTTTCCATTCACAGCCACCATGTGGCATATCTTAGCTGTCAGCACAAATTGATGAGCACATGAAGGAGTATCTTGCAGGAGCTGACAGGTCCCGTCATATCAGCTGCAGGTATTGGTAAATATCTTAAACTTATGCATGAGTAAGCTTGAACTAATAAAGAGCCTGTGCTGTCTGAAAGATAGTTCAGGGAATGCTGGGACCCATGCAATCTGATTCCTATTTCCAGTTACTGGAGAGGGTTTATTTCTTTTCATTTAATATATTTCCAAATAAGGTGGCCCAAAGTACTTTCATCACATCACAAATCTGTGATATTTGGAATTTGTGACCCTCTTTGACGTTTACATATCGTCCAACCAACTAGTAACGTGTAATTATTAATTGTCCCAGCATGTTACTCAGTTGAGAGTCGGCATCACAAATAAATTAACCCAGCTTGAATATCAGGGATATTTCAGTTTCTCATGCTAATTATTTAAAAAGTAATGTGGGTCGGGGCGGTTGGTGGCGTAGTGGGTAGGGCGGCTGCCCCATGTGCAGAGGCCGCGGTCCTCGCTGCAGGTGGCCCCGGTTTGGGTCCCGCACCGGACGGCCCTTTGCTGCATGTCTTCCCCATCTCTCTGCCCCCTGCTTCCTGTCTCTCTCTGGCTGTCTATACATTAAAGGCATAAAAAAAAGATTTGGATATATTAACCTCATTAAACAGTTGTACTGGAAGACCTACAGTACATCTTTATCAGAAACATGCCGATAATGGAACGCTAACACACCAAGAATGAGGAGAGGACCGGTGTTGTGTTGGAAACACACCATATCCACACAGCTGCAGGTTGATGAGTTACAGAACGGAACCGTTCAACTAGAAAGCTTCAGCAGACAAAGTAATGTGGGAACAATGATGTTCATCTTTTAGAAAGGAACAGCAATAACTCCTTAGAAGCTGGTGTACGTCATCTTCATTAGCTAAGCTGTTAGCATTAGCTGCTGCTAAAGGAACAGCAATAACTCCTTAGAAACTGGTGTACGTCACCTTCATTAGCTAAGCTGTTAGTGTTAGCTGCTCCTAAAGGAACAGCAATAACTCCTTAGAAGCTGGTGTACGTCACCTTCATTAGCTAAGCTGTTAGCGTTAGCTGCTGCTAAAGGAACAGCAATAACTCCTTAGAAGCTGGTGTACGTCATCTTCATTAGCTAAGCTGTTAGCGTTAGCTGCTGCTAAAGGAACAGCAATAACTCCTTAGAAGCTGGTGTACGTCATCTTCATTAGCTAAGCTGTTAGCGTTAGCTGCTGCTAAAGGAACAGCAATAACTCCTTAGAAGCTGGTGTACGTCATCTTCATTAGCTAAGCTGTTAGCGTTAGCTGCTGCTAAAGGAACAGCAATAACTCCTTAGAAGTTGGTGTACGTCACCTTCATTAGCTAAGCTGTTAGCGTTTGCTGCTGCTAAAGGAACAGCAATAACTCCTTAGAAGTTGGTGTACGTCACCTTCATTAGCTAAGCTGTTAACGTTAGCTGCTGCTAAATGAACAGCAATAACTCCTTAGAAGTTGGTGTACGTCACCTTCATTAGCTAAGCTGTTAGCGTTAGCTGCTGCTAAAGGAACAGCAATAACTCCTTAGAAGCTGGTGTACGTCATCTTCATTAGCTAAGCTGTTAGCGTTAACTGCTGCTAAAGGAACAGCAATAACTCCTTAGAAGCTGGTGTACGTCATCTTCATTAGCTAAGCTGTTAGCGTTAGCTGCTGCTAAAGGAACAGCAATAACTCCTTAGAAGTTGGTGTACGTCACCTTCATTAGCTAAGCTGTTAACGTTAGCTGCTGCTAAAGGAACAGCAATAACTCCTTAGAAATTGGTGTACGTCACCTTCATTAGCTAAGCTGTTAGCGTTAGCTGCTGCTAAAGGAACAGCAATAACTCCTTAGAACCTGGTGTACGTCATCTTCATTAGCTAAGCTGTTAGCGTTAGCTGCTGCAAAAGGAACAGCAATAACTCCTTAGAAGCTGGTGTACGTCACCTTCATTAGCTAAGCTGTTAGCGTTAGTTGCTGCTAAAGGAACAGCAATAACTCCTTAGAAGTTGGTGTACGTCACCTTCATTAGCTAAGCTGTTAGCGTTAGCTGCTGCTAAAGGAACAGCAATAACTCCTTAGAAGCTGGTGTACGTCACCTTCATTAGCTAAGCTGTTAGCGTTATCTGCTGCTAAAGGAACAGCAATAACTCCTTAGAAGTTGGTGTACGTCACCTTCATTAGCTAAGCTGTTAGCGTTAGCTGCTGCTAAAGGAACAGCAATAACTCCTTAGAAGCTGGTGTACGTCACCTTCATTAGCTAAGCTGTTAGCGTTATCTGCTGCTAAAGGAACAGCAATAACTCCTTAGAAGTTGGTGTACGTCACCTTCATTAGCTAAGCTGTTAGCATTAGCTGCTGCAAAAGGAACAGCAATAACTCCTTAGAAGCTGGTGTACGTCACCTTCATTAGCTAAGCTGTTAGCGTTAGCTGCTGCAAAAGGAACAGCAATAACTCCTTAGAAGCTGGTGTACGTCATCTTCATTAGCTAAGTTGTTAGCGTTAGCTGCTGCTAAAGGAACAGCAATAACTCCTTAGAAGTTGGTGTACGTCATCTTCATTAGCTAAGCTGTTAGCGTTAGCTGCTGCTAAAGGAACAGCAATAACTCCTTAGAAGTTGGTGTACGTCATCTTCATTAGCTAAGCTGTTAGCGTTAGCTACTGCTAGAGGATTGTATTGCTATATCAAATATCTCGATATGTAGCAAAATTTTCAGCTGCAAAGGATACCAACATCATTAATCTTGATCAACATGCTTATCTGTTAAAAAAAAAGTTTTCAGTCAATTCATCTTACTTCAAATATTTATTCCAACAAAATGGACAGCTCATTCAACAAGTGCAAACACTCAGTTAAAACTGAATAGAAAAATAAAACATGTCTGTCTTTTCCCAACTACAAAAGTACAATAGAAAGTGTCCTCTTTACCTGACCAACGTAACTGTTTGTATTTCAGTCTAGTCAATTTCTTCTGCGTGCGGGATGTCCGTCTCATTCAAAGTGAAGATTTCACTGCCACTCCTTCTCACTTCGGGAGACAACAGGGCTGCACAAACTGCAGGCTGTTGTTCAAGAAACCTCAGAAGCCTTTCGTATGCACTATTCCATCACGTGGTTACGTCAGTTTTGAGTTTGTGGCTCGGAAGCTGCAGCATGGTTTGCCACCATGCTTCTGTTGAAAAAGGCAGTGATGCGCCGCACTCTCGCCCTAAGCCTGGCTACTGTTGGCAGCTTTAATGCCCGCTGTGATGCCAGATTAAGTGTGTGGGCAAAACACTTAACATGGACGTATCCCGCTAACTGAATGGCGACACACATAGAAGTGCTGTCTGTTATAACAACCAAGTTTGTGTCTGTAATACCCCATTCTTCTGCTGCATTTCGCAGGAGGTCTGCGATGTTTGGAGTCGGCTACATGAGACTGCAGTCCTCTGTGATGTGGTGCGATGTTACAGTCATGTACGAGTCCACTGACCTCGACGTCAAAGCGTCACTAGTTAATGCAACCCTTCCTGCTGTTCTCAAGGATTCTTCCACTTCAAGCTTAGTTCCTCGGTAGAGTTTAGGCACAGCCGTCTCAGCAAAGAAACGGCGAGACGTAATCACCCTCCTGGGCTCAAGCGTCTTTAACATGTTGCAAAACCCGGCATTTTCCACCACGCTGAATGGACGGAAGTCTTTCACCATGAAGTAAACAATGGACTGAGTTAACTTCCTTGCACGCTCAGAATGTGAAGGTAGCTTTGCTAATCTCAGAGGGTCCAGTGTCGGTTGGTTGGTTTGGTTTGGGTGGTAGCGGGGGAGGTGAACTCTCATGTTAGTTGTGTTCCCGGAGTATTTCACTTTGGCACGACAGTCCCTGCAGATTGCATGTGTCATGTCAATGTCTTTCTTTCCCTCTTTGTTCAAAAGTCCAAAATAAGTCCAGACATTTGACTTAAATTTTGATGGCGCATTTATCAGTTCTCCTTCCTACATGTTGCTGTGCTGGGATCACCTATGACCTACCACGTGCCAGCCAGATCTCACAAGAGCCGCGCTTCGCTGTGCTGAGCTCACCAGACAGTGAACGGTTAGCACCATTTAGTGGACTAAAGCAGCAATTGATTTTATTTTGGTGCATAATACAGAGTTTATTTTTTTATGTGTATGTGACCAAAATATCGGTATTTGGTGTCTCTGAATAGATACAATATCGCCACGCGAAATATCGTGATATGTCACTGTATCGATATTTTCCCCCACCCCTATCAGACACCCTAAAATATGCTCCCAGGAACAGAAAGAAGATATTTTTTTTCCCATCAATGTCACCTCTAACAGACTTTTAGAAGTGTATGAGATGAACAGAACCAAAGATGAGCAAATGTAGTCTTTCATAATAGTCTAAAGAAAGAAAACATACTTTATTAGAGTTGTTCACAGAACTTATGGAAATTTATTTGACCGTTTCTATTGGGTCAGGGGTTACTGACCACTGACCTTTTCTACAGCCCAGCTTTCAACTACCGTTTACCAGTTACTGACTCCATGACTCTAAAGCTCCTTTCACACTGCACTGAATTTCCATTCATCTGGTGGCAGCCGAATGTGTTTGTCACAGATGACCCCCTGGTGCTTTTCTGTCTCATTTAGGGACATCAGTCTGACTCTGTTGGACGTGCGTAAAAATGAGGGTGAAATGTTGTAAATATATAGCTTCTTCTTAATTCATGCCTCATCACTAGGCTTCTTCATACCATGGTGTGAAAGCGCCCTAACTCTCCAGTTTCAATAGATTCATGAAAAGGGTTCTACACATAACTTTAACTCCACCAATAAAAGCTGTTTCAGTTACATGATTTTCTTCCACCAACACCTTCAGACCAAAGAAAGTGTATAAGAAGGACACTTATTGTTTTACATGCTACAGTGACCTGTACCACCACAGATTTATTACCGACTTTTTAAGATTTCTTATTAAAGTTGTACTTTGTGGTAGTATTTGACTGGCCAGTTTCATATCTAGAAGTGGTTTGACTGTAAAAAGGCATGGAAAGATGACTGGGAGTGCAACAGCTCTATTACTGCCTATGACTTGCCTTCTCAGTGCATCTTGTGTGTTTAGTAGAAACCCCCTCAAAACAAACCAAGAATAAAACGATTTCTTTCTGGATTTCAGAAAGAAGTGTATCTGAGCCTGGACTGAAGCTGCACACATATCACAAACTGCTTATTTGCTCACCTTTTTCTGTCTGTTCATTTTAAGCTGATCATTGTCGGTATGATTCCAACATGTGTTGTTCTGTAGGTCCTCAACATTTGCACAGAGCTGCAGCTACAGGGACCTTTGTTTTTCACTTCCTAACTTGGCTCTCTTTATTTTGTTCTCATATCCTTCCTCATCTTTTACTCATCAATCTGAGTGTTGGCCTAAAATCTGAGTTTGTTTCACACTGCTGCTGCAGGTTATATTCCTGCCTGGCCAATGGGAGTCCAGATGAGTTCCAGCGTGGAGAACAGCTCTATAGAATTAGAGCTGTCAAAGACCCTCTTCAGATTGGTAGGTGGAGGCACTTTTTACCTACCCCAGGTTTGATGGTCACATTGAAGGTGAAGTTCGTTTTTTTAAAAGCTGGACCTAATTTCTGTCATAAAATACCTTCATCTACTCTCCGATAACAGTTTGGTGAAAGTCTGCGTTCTTCGGAAGATATTTAGATCACTGGAGAGCTGCATATATCCATATAACAGAGAGAACAGGGCAGAGACACTACAGCCTCTGAATAAGGCTTATCTGTCTTGTGAGACAGTCATTTCTAGAGATATCCAGACGTGTGTGTCATGGCCTCAAATCCCACTCTGAGCAACAAAGGCATTCCTCCTCTTTTGGCATAGGTAAACATGGTCCAGTTAGCATGGGCTGGCAGTCTGTTCTCTGGCCAGCTGCTCCTCTCTCTGCTTCTGCATCCTACTTTCCAGGAGCTCCTCATCCGTATACTCTGGCTACCAGCAGCAAACTCTGTGTGAAGTTAGCCGACTGTGCTGCAGCGGCGCGCGGCGGCGACGTCATCCCACAAGACGCGTGTGTAGGAAGCCCCTGCTAGCCCCCCAATAACAACAACACGGCAGCTCTGAGCTAACAGTGCAACAGTACGCGTTCGTTCATTCATTCATTGGTCTTAAAGTGTTGGTGAAATAAAGACAGATAAAGCCTTATTCAGAGGCTGTATTGTCTCTGCCCTGTTCTCTCTGTTATATGGATATAAGCAGATCTCGAGGGATCTAAATATCTTCCGAAGGACGCAGACTTTCACCAAACTGTTATCGGAGAGTAGATGAAGGTATTTTATGCCAGAAATAAGGTCCAGCTTTAAAAAACACCCAACTTCCCCTTTAAGTTGTAACTTTGTACAGCGTATGTTACCCTCCAGTCACCTCCATTATTTCAGCCATTCGGTCAGTAGCATATTGAAAATGGCTTTCCGATCAGATTCTGATTGTGTTGGATGTTTATGTGACTCTCCCCATGTATGTAACTGTCTCTTCTTCCAGGCTTCCATCTCAGTGCTACAGTAGTTTCCAGTCAGTCCGGTCAGTCAAAAGGAGCCTACAATGTGGCAGTCATGTTTGATCGCTGCCGCATCACTTCCTGCAGCTGTACCTGTGGGGCAGGGGCCAAATGGTGTGCCCATGTGGTGGCGCTGTGCCTCTTCAGAATCCACAATGTGAGCTTGTGTCTATATACCTGAATTATTTGGATGGTTGGTCAGACTAAGTTGAAGACATGTATTTTTACTCAGCAATGCAACAATGTGAATTAAACCCCCCCCAAAAAGCTCCACAACATAATAATGGAAAAACATCCCCAGCATGAATGATGCAATCACCAAACTTGGAGGCTTTTTTATTTTGTAGAAAAGTAAACAAAACACAGATATGTCACAAAACCTTTTGTTTGATAGCTGAGCATTCTGCTTCTGTAAAACCTAGCAGAAAAACTTTTTCTTCATTTTTTTTTTACAGATAGAAACACTGCACTGCACCTAGTGTAAATATGTAAAGAGAGAGCTGTCAGTGGGAACAGTGCAAAGGCTTAGAAAGCTCCTTCATTCAACTCAGAACATGTTGGATGTTCCCAGTCTGAAATCTGGAGCCAGAACAAAGCAAATGGGAAGGTTGTTGTTGGGCAGCAGAGCGGCTGGACCGAGGAACACGTCAAAGAGTCGGGACAGAAAGGTCCATGTCTGAAAAGAGAAAATGTTCATCAAAGACATGAAAAGCAAACGGACAGAAACAGGAGTCCATGTTTGTGAGCCCTCGGCCGAGGGAAGCAGGAAGAAAGCAGATGCAAGACATGGGGGGCTGAGGGGAAGCGGGTCCCAGGGGGCCCAGGGGAAGCGGGTCCCAGGGGCCGAGGGGAAGCAGCCATGGACTGTGGAAGCTTGGATGGAAGGGAGACTCAGAGATGAATCACCACTTTACTTTGCTCCAATCAAAGACAGAAAGATGAGGGTCTGCAGAGAAGCAGCACATCTCCACCATCAGTGATGATGTGGGGCTGATGGCAGCTAAAGCAGCAGAGGAGATGGCAGCCATTACCTCTGCAGGAGATGCACACGTGCACTCTGACTTTCTGGACACTTCTCTCATTCCAGCAGTCCATAGAAGCTTTGGGGACGCTCATTTTTCAGGAGGATGATGATGCATCTCTCCACAGAGCAAAGAGGGTTCAAACTTTTCTTCAGGAAGGACACATCAGCTCAGTGACATGGCCAGCAAACAGTCGGGATCTCAGGTTCCTGACACGGCTCCACCCTGCCCAGCTGATCCGTCAGCTGCTGCACAAGAAAGATGGAACCTGACTGATGAGGAATGTTGTTTTCATTGGAAAAGAATTCAACCTGGCAGGAAACACAGAGGAGCTGATTCTTTTATCACTACTTTTTTTGATACTATCATTTTTTCTGAAAAAAAAACAAAACAATTTTAAACCTTTTAAAGTATGTTTAATTTAATAAAACTTATTAAAATGGATTTTTTTTACAAAATAAAAAAGCTCTCCAAACGTGGTGATTTAGATCATTTTGCCAGCCGTTGAACAGCCTCTTAGTGATGTGGTCTCCTCTGTTAAACAGTTAAACAGTTAAACAGTTGAACAGTTAAACAGTGACTGGGCTAATCCTTCAGTTAGCTGGGGAGCTGGGCTAGTTGATGGTGTGCACAGTGGCTTTCTGTTCTTGTGGTGTCTTCATGGGAGAAAGGCGGTATTTTCACTCTAAAGTTTCAGTAATCTTATTTTGAGCTAAAGTTTTCAAAAATACTTCTCATTGTAGTGTTTTGAAATGTTATTTTATGCTGTTTTTGTGTGTGTGATATGTGTGTGTGTGCTTGATTGAGCAGGCATCGGCAGTTTGTCTGAGGGCTCCGGTCTCTGAATCTTTGTCCAGGCTGCAGAGGGACCAGCTCCAGAAGTTTGCCCAGTACCTCATCAGCGAGCTGCCTCAACAGGTAACATCCACTTCCTGTCCAAGTTGTTCCATTGCCCCCTACAGCTGAGGTGGGTCTGCTTTGGGTCCAACTGTCCCCACAAGGGACTTTTTGACCTGCTGGAACTGCTGTGGTTCTCTTTTGTGAAAGACGTTTGGACTATTTGATGAAAAGATGTTGGTCTGATAACTAAAATCTTGGTTTGAGTGAAAACAATCAAGGCCCTGAACCCATGAAAACAACTGAGCTAGCTGAATGGAATGTGGACCTGATGCCCTTTAGAAATGCTGTGATTGTGCCCAGCACAGTGTGATCTGTGGTTCCCCAGCAGAGGTTCCCCAGCTGTGGTTCCCCACCTGTGGTTCCCCAGCAGTGGTTCCCCAGCTGTGGTTCCCCAGCAGTGGTTCCCCAGCTGTGGTTCCCCACCTGTGGTTCCCCACCTGTGGTTCCCCAGCAGAGGTTCCCCAGCTGTGGTTCCCCAGCTGTGGTTCCCCAGCAGAGGTTCCCCAGCTGTGGTTCCCCACCTGTGGTTCCCCAGCAGTGGTTCCCCAGCTGTGGTTCCCCAGCAGAGGTTCCCCAGCAGAGGTTCCCCAGCTGTGGTTCCCCAGCTGTGGTTCCCCAGCAGAGGTTCCCCAGCTGTGGTTCCCCACCTGTGGTTCCCCAGCTGTGGTTCCCCAGCTGTGGTTCCCCAGCAGAGGTTCCCCAGCAGAGGTTCCCCAGCTGTGGTTCCCCAGCTGTGGTTCCCCAGCAGAGGTTCCCCAGCTGTGGTTCCTCAGCTGTGGTTCCCCAGCAGAGGTTCCCCAGCTGTGGTTCCCCAGCTGTGGTTCTCCAGCAGAGGTTCCCCAGCAGAGGTTCCCCAGCTGTGGTTCCCCAGCAGTGGTTCCCCACCTGTGGTTCCCCAGCTGAGGTTCCCCAGCTGAGGTTCCCCAGCAGTGGTTCCCCAGCTGAGGTTCCCCAGCTGAGGTTCCCCAGCAGTGGTTTCCCACCTGTGGTTCCCCAGCTGTGGTTCCCCACCTGTGGTTCCCCAGCTGAGGTTCCCCAGCTGTGGTTCCCCAGCTGTGGTTCCCCAGCTGTGGTTCCCCAGCTGAGGTTCCCCACCTGTGGTTCCCCAGCTGTGGTTCCCCACCTGTGGTTCCCCACCTGTGGTTCCCCAGCTGTGGTTCCCCAGCTGTGGATCCCCAGCAGAGGTTCCCCAGCAGTGGTTCCCCAGCTGAGGTTCCCCAGCTGAGGTTCCCCAGCAGAGGTTCCCCAGCAGTAGTTCCCCAGCAGAGGTTCCCCAGCAGTGGTTCCCCAGCTGAGGTTCCCCAGCAGTGGTTCCCCAGCTGTGGTTCCCCAGCAGAGGTTCCCCAGCTGTGGTTCCCCAGCTGTGGTTCCCCAGCAGAGGTTCCCCAGCTGTGGTTCCCCAGCAGAGGTTCCCCACTTGTGGTTCCCCAGCAGTGGTTCCCCAGCTGTGGTTCCCCACCTGTGGTTCCCCAGCTGTGGTTCCCCACCTGTGGTTCCCCAGCTGTGGTTCCCCAGCTGTGGTTCCCCAGCAGAGGTTCCCCACCTGTGGTTCCCCAGCTGTGGTTCCCCAGCAGTGGTTCCCCACCTGTGGTTCCCCAGCTGTGGTTCCCCACCTGTGGTTCCCCAGCAGAGGTTCCCCACCTGTGGTTCCCCAGCAGAGGTTCCCCAGCAGAGGTTCCCCAGCTGTGGTTCCCCAGCTGTGGTTCCCCAGCAGAGGTTCCCCACCTGTGGTTCCCCAGCAGAGGTTCCCCAGCAGTGGTTCCCCAGCTGAGGTTCCCCAGCAGTGGTTCCCCAGCAGTGGTTCCCCAGCTGTGGTTCCCCAGCAGAGGTTCCCCAGCTGTGGTTCCCCAGCTGTGGTTCCCCAGCAGAGGTTCCCCACCTGTGATTCCCCAGCTGTGGTTCCCCAGCTGTGGTTCCCCACCTGTGATTCCCCAGCTGTGGTTCCCCAGCTGTGGTTCCCCACTTGTGGTTCCCCAGCAGTGGTTCCCCAGCTGTGGTTCCCCAGCTGTGGTTCCCCACCTGTGGTTCCCCAGCAGTGGTTCCCCACCTGTGGTTCCCCAGCTGTGGTTCCCCACCTGTGGTTCCCCAGCAGAGGTTCCCCAGCAGTGGTTCCCCAGCTGTGGTTCCCCAGCAGAGGTTCCCCAGCTGTGGTTCCCCACCTGTGGTTCCCCAGCAGTGGTTCCCCACCTGTGGTTCCCCAGCTGTGGTTCCCCACCTGTGGTTCCCCAGCAGAGGTTCCCCAGCAGTGGTTCCCCAGCAGAGGTTCCCCAGCAGAGGTTCCCCAGCAGAGGTTCCCCAGCTGTGGTTCCCCAGCAGAGGTTCCCCAGCTGTGGTTCCCCAGCTGTGGTTCCCCAGCAGAGGTTCCCCACCTGTGGTTCCCCAGCTGTGGTTCCCCAGCAGAGGTTCCCCAGCTGTGGTTCCCCAGCAGTGGTTCCCCAGCTGTGGTTCCCCAGCTGTGGTTCTCAAGCAGAGGTTCCCCAGCAGAGGTTCCCCAGCTGTGGTTCCCAGGCAGTGGTTCCCCAGCTGTGGTTCCCCAGCTGTGGTTCCCCAGCTGAGGTTCCCCAGCTGAGGTTCCCCAGCTGAGGTTCCCCAGCAGTGGTTCCCCAGCTGAGGTTCCCCAGCTGAGGTTCCCCAGCAGTGGTTTCCCAGCTGTGGTTCCCCAGCTGAGGTTCCCCACCTGTGGTTCCCCACCTGTGGTTCCCCACCTGTGGTTCCCCAGCTGTGGTTCCCCAGCTGTGGTTCCCCACCTGTGATTCCCCAGCTGTGGTTCCCCAGCTGTGGTTCCCCACTTGTGGTTCCCCAGCAGTGGTTCCCCAGCTGTGGTTCCCCACCTGTGGTTCCCCAGCTGTGGTTCCCCAGCAGAGGTTCCCCACCTGTGGTTCCCCACCTGTGGTTCCCCAGCAGTGGTTCCCCACCTGTGGTTCCCCAGCTGTGGTTCCCCACCTGTGGTTCCCCAGCAGAGGTTCCCCACCTGTGGTTCCCCAGCTGTGGTTCCCCAGCAGAGGTTCCCCAGCTGTGGTTCCCCACCTGTGGTTCCCCAGCAGAGGTTCCCCACCTGTGGTTCCCCAGCAGAGGTTCCCCAGCTGTGGTTCCCCAGCAGAGGTTCCCCAGCAGAGGTTCCCCAGCTGTGGTTCCCCAGCAGAGGTTCCCCAGCTGTGGTTCCCCAGCTGTGGTTCCCCAGCAGAGGTTCCCCACCTGTGGTTCCCCAGCTGTGGTTCCCCAGCAGAGGTTCCCCAGCTGTGGTTCCCCAGCAGTGGTTCCCCAGCTGTGATTCCCCAGCTGTGGTTCTCCAGCAGAGGTTCCCCAGCAGAGGTTCCCCAGCTGTGGTTCCCAGGCAGTGGTTCCCCACCTGTGGTTCCCCAGCTGTGGTTCCCCAGCTGAGGTTCCCCAGCTGAGGTTCCCCAGCTGAGGTTCCCCAGCAGTGGTTCCCCAGCTGAGGTTCCCCAGCTGAGGTTCCCCAGCAGTGGTTTCCCAGCTGTGGTTCCCCAGCTGAGGTTCCCCACCTGTGGTTCCCCACCTGTGGTTCCCCACCTGTGGTTCCCCAGCTGTGGTTCCCCAGCTGTGGTTCCCCAGCTGTGGATCCCCAGCAGAGGTTCCCCAGCAGTGGTTCCCCAGCTGAGGTTCCCCAGCTGAGGTTCCCCAGCAGAGGTTCCCCAGCAGTGGTTCCCCAGCAGTGGTTCCCCAGCTGTGGTTCCCCAGCAGAGGTTCCCCAGCTCTGGTTCCCCAGCTCTGGTTCCCCAGCTGTGGTTCCCCAGCAGAGGTTCCCCAGCAGTGGTTCCCCAGCTGTGGTTCCCCAGCTGTGGTTCCCCAGCAGTGGTTCCCCAGCTGTGGTTCCCCAGCTGTGGTTCCCCACCTGTGGTTCCCCACCTGTGGTTCCCCAGCAGTGGTTCCCCACCTGTGGTTCCCCAGCTGTGGTTCCCCACCTGTGGTTCCCCAGCAGAGGTTCCCCACCTGTGGTTCCCCAGCAGAGGTTCCCCAGCTGTGGTTCCCCAGCAGAGGTTCCCCAGCTGTGGTTCCCCAGCTGTGGTTCCCCAGCAGAGGTTCCCCAGCTGTGGTTCCCCACCTGTGGTTCCCCAGCAGAGGTTCCCCAGCTGTGGTTCCCCACCTGTGGTTCCCCACCTGTGGTTCCCCAGCAGAGGTTCCCCACCTGTGGTTCCCCACCTGTGGTTCCCCACCTGTGGTTCCCCAGCTGTGGTTCCCCAGCTGTGGTTCCCCACCTGTGGTTCCCCAGCAGAGGTTCCCCACCTGTGGTTCCCCAGCAGTGGTTCCCCAGCTGTGGTTCCCCAGCTGTGGTTCCCCACCTGTGGTTCCCCAGCAGAGGTTCCCCACCTGTGGTTCCCCACCTGTGGTTCCCCAGCTGTGGTTCCCCAGCTGTGGTTCCCCAGCTGTGGTTCCCCAGCAGAGGTTCCCCACCTGTGGTTCCCCACCTGTGGTTCCCCAGAAGAGGTTCCCCACCTGTGGTTCCCCAGCTGTCGTTCCCCAGCAGAGGTTCCCCACCTGTGGTTCCCCAGCAGTGGTTCCCCACCTGTGGTTCCCCAGCAGAGGTTCCCCAGCTGTGGTTCCCCAGCTGTGGTTCCCCAGCTGTGGTTCCCCAGCAGAGGTTCCCCAGCAGAGGTTCCCCAGCAGAGGTTCCCCAGCTGAGGTTCCCCAGCTGTGGTTCCCCAGCTGAGGTTCCCCAGCAGAGGTTCCCCAGCAGTGGTTCCCCAGCAGAGGTTCCCCAGCAGAGGTTCCCCAGCTGAGGTTCCCCAGCTGTGGTTCCCCAGCAGTGGTTCCCCAGCTGTGGTTCCCCAGCTGTGGTTCCCCAGCAGAGGTTCCCCACCTGTGGTTCTCCACCTGTGGTTCCCCAGCTGTGGTTCCCCAGCTGTGGTTCCCCAGCTGAGGTTCCCCACCTGTGGTTCCCCACCTGTGGTTCCCCAGCTGTGGTTCCCCAGCAGAGGTTCCCCAGCAGTGGTTCCCCAGCTGAGCTTCCCCAGCAGAGGTTCCCCAGCAGAGGTTCCCCAGCTTAGGTTCCCCAGCTTAGGTTCCCCAGCTGAGGTTCCCCAGCAGTGGTTCCCCAGCTGTGGTTCCCCACCTGTGGTTCCCCATCTGTGGTTCCCCAGCTGTGGTTCCCCAGCTGTGGTTCCCTAGCAGTGGTTCCCCAGCTGTGGTTCCCCACCTGTGGTTCCCCTGCTGTGGTTCCCCAGCAGAGGTTCCCCAGCTGTGGTTCCCCAGCAGTGGTTCCCCAGCAGAGGTTCCCCAGCTGTGGTTCCCCAGCTGTGGTTCCCCAGCAGAGGTTCCCCACCTGTGGTTCCCCAGCAGAGGTTCCCCACCTGTGGTTCCCCAGCTGTCGTTCCCCAGCAGAGGTTCCCCAGCTGTGGTTCCCCAGCAGTGGTTCCCCAGCTGTGGTTCCCCAGCAGAGGTTCCCCAGCTGTGGTTCCCCAGCAGTGGTTCCCCAGCTGTGGTTCCCCAGCTGTGGTTCCCCAGCAGTGGTTCCCCAGCAGTGGTTCCCCAGCTGAGGTTCCCCAGCAGAGGTTCCCCAGCTGTGGTTCCCCAGCTGTGGTTCCCCAGCTGTGGTTCCCCAGCTGTGGTTCCCCAGCAGAGGTTCCCCAGCAGAGGTTCCCCACCTGTGGTTCCCCACCTGTGGTTCCCCAGCAGAGGTTCCCCAGCTGTGGTTCCCCACCTGTGGTTCCCCAGCTGTGGTTCCCCACCTGTGGTTCCCCAGCTGTGGTTCCCCAGCAGAGGTTCCCCAGCTGTGGTTCCCCAGCAGTGGTTCCCCAGCTGTTGTTCCCCAGCAGTGGTTCCCCAGCAGTGGTTCCCCAGCTGTGGTTCCCCAGCTGTGGTTCCCCAGCAGAGGTTCCCCACCTGTGGTTCCCCAGCTGTGGTTCCCCAGCAGAGGTTCCCCACCTGTGGTTCCCCAGCAGTGGTTCCCCAGCAGAGGTTCCCCAGCAGTGGTTCCCCAGCTGTGGTTCCCCAGCTGTGGTTCCCCAGCAGAGGTTCCCCACCTGTGGTTCCCCAGCTGTGGTTCCCCAGCAGAGGTTCCCCACCTGTGGTTCCCCAGCAGTGGTTCCCCAGCAGAGGTTCCCCAGCTGTGGTTCCCCACCTGTGGTTCCCTAGCAGAGGTTCCCCAGCTGTGGTTCCCCAGCTGTGGTTCCCCAGCTGTGGTTCCCCAGCAGAGGTTCCCCAGCTGTGGTTCCCCAGCAGAGGTTCCCCAGCAGTGGTTCCCCAGCTGATGTTCCCCAGCAGTGGTTCCCCAGCAGAGGTTCCCCAGCTGTGGTTCCCCAGCAGAGGTTCCCCAGCTGTGGTTCCCCAGCTGTGGTTCCCCAGCAGTGGTTCCCCAGCAGTGGTTCCCCAGCTTTGGTTCCCCACCTGTGGTTCCCCAGCAGAGGTTCCCCAGCAGTGGTTCCCCAGCTGAGGTTCCCCAGCTGAGGTTCCCCAGCTGTGGTTCCCCAGCAGAGGTTCCCCAGCAGAGGTTCCCCACCTGTGGTTCCCCACCTGTGGTTCCCCACCTGTGGTTCCCCAGCAGTGGTTCCCCAGCAGAGGTTCCCCAGCTGTGGTTCCCCAGCAGAGGTTCCTCAGCTGTGGTTCCCCACCTGTGGTTCCCCACCTGTGGTTCCCCACCTGTGGTTCCCCAGCTGTGGTTCCCCACCTGTGGTTCCCCAGCAGAGGTTCCCCAGCTGTGATTCCCCACCTGTGGTTCCCCAGCAGAGGTTCCCCACCTGTGGTTCCCCAGCAGTGGTTCCCCAGCTGTGGTTCCCCACCTGTCGTTCCCCAGCAGAGTTTCCCCACCTGTGGTTCCCCACCTGTGGTTCCCCACCTGTGGTTCCCCAGCAGAGGTTCCCCAGCTGTGGTTCCCCAGCAGAGGTTCCCCAGCTGTGGTTCCCCAGCTGTGGTTCCCCAGCAGAGGTTCCCCACCTGTGGTTCCCCACCTGTGGTTCCCCAGCAGAGGTTCCCCACCTGTGGTTCCCCAGCTGTCGTTCCCCAGCAGAGGTTCCCCACCTGTGGTTCCCCAGCAGTGGTTCCCCACCTGTGGTTCCCCAGCAGAGGTTCCCCAGCTGTGGTTCCCCAGCTGTGGTTCCCCAGCTGTGGTTCCCCAGCAGTGGTTCCCCAGCAGTGGTTCCCCAGCTGTGGTTCCCCAGCAGTGGTTCCCCAGCTGAGGTTCCCCAGCAGTGGTTCCCCAGCAGTGGTTCCCCAGCTGAGGTTCCCCAGCTGTGGTTCCCCAGCTGTGGTTCCCCAGCAGAGGTTCCCCAGCAGAGGTTCCCCACCTGTGGTTCCCCACCTGTGGTTCCCCACCTGTGGTTCCCCAGCAGAGGTTCCCCAGCTGTGGTTCCCCACCTGTGGTTCCCCACCTGTGGTTCCCCAGCTGTGGTTCCTCACCTGTGGTTCCCCACCTGTGGTTCCCCAGCAGAGGTTCCCCAGCTGTGGTTCCCCAGCAGTGGTTCCCCAGCTGTGGTTCCCCAGCAGTGGTTCCCCAGCAGAGGTTCCCCAGCAGTGGTTCCCCAGCTGTGGTTCCCCAGCTGTGGTTCCGCAGCAGAGGTTCCCCAGCATTGGTTCCCCAGCAGTGGTTCCCCAGCAGAGGTTCCCCAGCAGAGGTTCCCCACCTGTGGTTCCCCACCTGTGGTTCCCCAGCAGAGGTTCCCCAGCTGTGGTTCCCCACCTGTGGTTCCCCAGCTGTGGTTCCCCAGCTGTGGTTCCCCAGCTGTGGTTCCCCAGCAGAGGTTCCCCAGCAGTGGTTCCCCAGCTGATGTTCCCCAGCAGTGGTTCCCCAGCAGAGGTTCCCCAGCTGTGGTTCCCCAGCAGAGGTTCCCCAGCTGTGGTTCCCCAGCTGTGGTTCCCCAGCAGTGGTTCCCCAGCAGTGGTTCCCCAGCTTTGGTTCCCCACCTGTGGTTCCCCAGCAGAGGTTCCCCAGCAGTGGTTCCCCAGCAGAGGTTCCCCAGCAGAGGTTCCCCAGCTGAGGTTCCCCAGCTGTGGTTCCCCAGCAGAGGTTCCCCACTAGAGGTTCCCCACCTGTGGTTCCCCAGCTGTGGTTCCCCAGCTGTGGTTCCCCAGCAGAGGTTCCCCAGCAGTGGTTCCCCAGCTGTGGTTCCCCAGCTGTGGTTCCCCAGCTGTGGTTCCCCAGCAGAGGTTCCCCAGCAGAGGTTCACCAGCAGAGGTTCCCCAGCAGAGGTTCCCCAGCAGTGGTTCCCCAGCAGAGGTTCCCCAGCTGTGGTTCCCCAGCTGTGGTTCCCCAGCAGAGGTTCCCCAGCAGTGGTTCCCCAGCTGATGTTCCCCAGCAGTGGTTCCCCAGCAGAGGTTCCCCAGCTGTGGTTCCCCAGCAGAGGTTCCCCAGCTGTGGTTCCCCAGCTGTGGTTCCCCAGCAGTGGTTCCCCAGCAGTGGTTCCCCAGCTTTGGTTCCCCACCTGTGGTTCCCCAGCAGAGGTTCCCCAGCAGTGGTTCCCCAGCAGAGGTTCCCCAGCAGAGGTTCCCCACCTGTGGTTCCCCAGCTGTGGTTCCCCAGCAGAGGTTCCCCAGCAGAGGTTCCCCAGCAGTGGTTCCCCAGCTGTGGTTCCCCAGCTGTGGTTCCCCAGCTGTGGTTCCCCAGCTGTGGTTCCCCAGCAGAGGTTCCCCAGCAGAGGTTCACCAGCAGAGGTTCCCCAGCAGAGGTTCCCCAGCAGTGGTTCCCCAGCAGAGGTTCCCCAGCTGTGGTTCCCCAGCTGTGGTTCCCCAGCAGAGGTTCCCCAGCAGTGGTTCCCCACCTGTGGTTCCCCACCTGTGGTTCCCCAGCTGTGGTTCCCCAGCAGAGGTTCCCCAGCAGAGGTTCCCCAGCTGTGGTTCCCCAGCTGTGGTTCCCCAGCTGTGGTTCCCCAGCAGAGGTTCCCCAGCTGTGGTTCCCCAGCTGTGGTTCCCCAGCTGTGGTTCCCCAACAGTGGTTCCCCAGCAGTGGTTCCCCAACAGTGGTTCCCCAGCTGAGGTTCCCCAGCAGAGGTTCCCCAGCAGAGGGTCCCCACCTGTGGTTCCCCAGCTTTTGTTCCCCAGCTGTGGTTCCCCAGCTGTGGTTCCCCACCTGTGGTTCCCCAGCAGAGGTTCCCCAGCAGTGGTTCCCCAGCAGAGGTTCCCCAGCAGTGGTTCCCCACCTGTGGTTCCCCACCTGTGGTTCCCCAGCAGAGGTTCCCCACCTGTGGTTCCCCAGCAGAGGTTCCCCAGCAGAGGTTCCCCAGCAGAGGTTCCCCACCTGTGGTTCCCCACCTGTGGTTCCCCAGCTGTGGTTCCCCACCTCTGGTTCCCCACCTGTGGTTCCCCACCTGTGGTTCCCCAGCAGAGGTTCCCCAGCAGTGGTTCCCCAGCTGATGTTCCCCAGCAGTGGTTCCCCAGCAGAGGTTCCCCAGCTGTGGTTCCCCAGCAGTGGTTCCCCAGCTGTGGTTCCCCAGCAGAGGTTCCCCAGCTGTGGTTCCCCAGCAGTGGTTCCCCAGCAGTGGTTCCCCAGCAGTGGTTCCCCAGCTGTGGTTCCCCAGCTGATGTTCCCCAGCAGTGGTTTCATGTTAAGAACGACAGTAATCCCATGAACAGAGCAGGATAGCTTTTATAAAGATGATAATGCTGTGAATAATTGGTTTGGTCAGTCACTTGATTTCCATCAGCTGAGGACTTGTGGGAGGTTCCAGTCAGAGATCCATCATTAACACACCCTGTGGCTCCAGCTGAACTTCAGTGGCTGGAAATAATTGGCTGATGAAGCAGCTGTGGTAACACCCCAGTTCACTGCTTAGGCCACTTCCTTGATAACTAACTTGATGTACATACTGTTGTGTGTCTCCAGATCTTACCGACAGCCCAGCGGCTGCTGGATGAGTTGCTGTCCTCTCAGTCTACGGCCATCAACACTGTGTGTGGAGCTCCAGGTTCGATTCAGGATTCTTCCCAACATACTAGGAGAACAAACTTGAGCTGCTGTCATGTAGACCTTCTGATAGTCTCAGCTCACTTCCTTTTAGTGAATGGGGAATGGGGTGTTAGATACACCAAACAACGCTCACTGCAGTTTAAACCTACCACCAATGAAACCCTCTACTGACAAATGCCTGTAGAGGGAAGCTTCTTTTTGGGAAAGGGTTAGTTTGAATGAACACTAACTTAAACATGGTTCTTATCTGACTGACGGTGATTAATGAACAGTCAGGTAAGACTGATATGTGAGCACACAGACAGGCTGAGCACAGTGTAAGTGTCTGTGGGGTCTGCAGTAAACAGCAGCCCCCACACCGTGCTAACACTCAAACAGTGCTGACAGGAGTTTACTGCTGGGACTGTTAGCATAGTGTGCGTAGCACTGTCATAACTCTGTGTGTGTGTGTGTGTGTCTCTATAGACCCGACGGCCGGCCCTTCAGCATCTGACCAGAGCACCTGGTATCTGGATGAGTCCACCCTCAGCGACAACATCAAAAAGACTCTGCATAAGTTCTGTGGGCCCTCACCTGTCGTCTTCAGGTACTCACTTCCCCTCAGATCTCCTCACTTCTCTCTCCTCAGATCTCCTCTCTTTTTTTAATTTTTTTTTTTTATATAGCGCCAAATACAACAAATGTGATCTCAAGGCACTTAGATAATAAAGTCCAATTCAAGCCAATTGGAATTAAATTAATTGTAATCATAATTATTCATAAAATAATCCAATTCGTTCATATAGAGCCAATTCAAAAACAGTTTCCTAGCTAAGGAAACCAACAGATTGCACTGAAACTTGTCTTCAGTCCAATCTCCCGTCCTGAGCGTGCCTGAGGCGACTGTGGAGAGAAACGACTCCCTTTGAACAGGAAGAAACCTCTGGCAGAACCAGACTCAGGAAGGGTGGCCATCCGCCTCCACCAGCTGGGGTTTGAGACGACAGAAAGAGGGGGGGGGGTTGGCGGCACTGTAACACCATTCAAAGGATATCTGTTGGAACGGGGAAACACGAGTTAATGACCACAATAATGTCACATATACATAAAGAGAGGAAAGGTGCGACAGATGAGGCCCCCCAGCAGGCTAGGCCTATAGCAGCTTAATTATGGGATGTTTCAGGATCACCTGAGCCATCCCTAACTATAAGCTTTATCAGAAAGGAAAGTTTTAAGCCTGGTCTTAAAAGTGGAAAGGGTGTCTGCTTCCCGGACATTTACTGGCAGCTTATTCCACAAGAGAGGGGCCTGATAACTGAAGGCTCTGCCTCCCAAACTGGCAGCTGGTTCCACAGAGGGGCCTGATAACTGAAGGCTCTGCCTCCCAAACTGGCAGCTGGTTCCACAGAGAGGGGGCTGATAACTGAAGGCTCTGCCTCCCAAACTGGCAGCTGGTTCCACAGAGAGGGGCCTGATAACTGAAGGCTCTGCCTCCCAAACTGGCAGCTGGTTCCACAGAGAGGGGCCTGATAACTGAAGGCTCTGCCTCCCAAACTGGCAGCTGGTTCCACAAAGAGGGGCCTGATAACTGAAGGCTCTGCCTCCCAAACTGGCCGCTGGTTCCACAGAGACGGGCCTGATAACTGAAGGCTCTGCCTCCCAAACTGGCAGCTGGTTCCACAGAGAGGGGCCTGATAACTGAGGGCTCAGCCTCCCAAACTGGCAGCTGGTTCCACAGAGAGGGGCCTGATAACTGAAGGCTCTGCCTCCCAAACTGGCAGCTGGTTCCACAGAGAGGGGCCTGATAACTGAGGGCTCTGCCTCCCAAACTGGCAGCTGGTTCCACAGAGAGGGGCCTGATAACTGAAGGCTCTGCCTCCCAAACTGGCAGCTGGTTCCACAGAGAGGGACCTGATAACTGAAGGCTCTGCCTCCCAAACTGGCCGCTGGTTCCACAGAGAGGGGCCTGATAACTGAAGGCTCTGCCTCCCAAACTGGCCGCTGGTTCCACAGAGAGGGGCCTGATAACTGAAGGCTCTGCCTCCCAAACTGGCAGCTGGTTCCACAGAGAGGGGCCTGATAACTGAGGGCTCTGCCTCCCAAACTGGCAGCTGGTTCCACAGAGAGGGGCCTGATAACTGAAGGCTCTGCCTCCCAAACTGGCAGCTGGTTCCACAGAGAGGGGCCTGATAACTGAAGGCTCTGCCTCCCAAACTGGCAGCTGGTTCCACAGAGAGGGGCCTGATAACTGAAGGCTCTGCCTCCCAAACTGGCAGCTGGTTCCACAGAGAGGGGCCTGATAACTGAAGGCTCTGCCTCCCAAACTGGCCGCTGGTTCCACAGAGAGGGGCCTGATAACTGAAGGCTCTGCCTCCCAAACTGGCCGCTGGTTCCACAGAGAGGGGCCTGATAACTGAAGGCTCTGCCTCCCAAACTGGCAGCTGGTTCCACAGAGAGGGGCCTGATAACTGAAGGCTCTGCTTTCCCAAACTGGCAGCTGGTTCCACAGAGAGGGGCCTGATAACTGAAGGCTCTGCCTCCCAAACTGGCAGCTGGTTCCACAGAGAGGGGGCCTGATAACTGAAGGCTCTGCCTCCCAAACTGGCCGCTGGTTCCACAGAGAGGGGCCTGATAACTGAAGGCTCTGCCTCCCAAACTGGCAGCTGGTTCCACAGAGAGGGGCCTGATAACTGAGGGCTCAGCCTCCCAAACTGGCAGCTGGTTCCACAGAGAGGGGCCTGATAACTGAAGGCTCTGCCTCCCAAACTGGCAGCTGGTTCCACAGAGAGGGGCCTGATAACTGAAGGCTCTGCTTTCCCAAACTGGCAGCTGGTTCCACAGAGAGGGGCCTGATAACTGAAGGCTCTGCCTCCCAAACTGGCAGCTGGTTCCACAGAGAGGGGCCTGATAACTGAAGGCTCTGCCTCCCAAACTGGCAGCTGGTTCCACAGAGAGGGGCCTGATAACTGAAGGCTCTGCCTCCCATTCTACTTTTAGAAACTCTGGGAACCTCAAGTAAACCTGCAGTTTGGGAACGAAGTGCTCTGTTAGGAAAATATCTTACAATGAGATCTTTAAGATATGATGGAGCTCGGTCATTAAGAGCTTTATATGTGAGGAGAAGAATCCTCAGATCTCCTCAGATCTCCTCACTTCTCCTCAGATCTCCTCAGATCTCCTCAGATCTCAAACGTGTTTCAGGGTTAGACCCTTTAAGGAGTCCTTTTACACAGCAGGTGTGCTGGAATGTGTTGAGGGGAACATGTCTGTACATATATTATCTTCCTGTTTACACATTCATCTGCAGACCTCCCAACCAGTGAGACTGAGGGCTGTTTTATTCCTACTTGCCCATATACTGCTATCTACTCTTGTGGTGATATTACAGATTTACCCAAATATAAGGGGCATGGCTGAAAGAATAGCTTTTGCTCAGCTGGTGCTGCCTTTGTAAAGCCAAACATAGCATACACACATGTGCTGCAGAGCTTCAGAGACCCAGAAACTAACTCAAACACAAAGAATAGCTAGACATTTAGTTTGTATCTCATTATGGAACTGCTCCTGATTGAAGCGTCTGTTTTACCTTTTGTTTTATTCCAGTGATGTGAACTCCATGTACCTCTCATCCACTGAGCCACCAGCAGCTGCTGAGTGGGCGTGTTTGCTGCGCCCTCTAAGGGGCCGGGAGCCCGAGGGCATCTGGAACCTTCTGTCCATTGTAAGGGAGATGTTTAAGAGACGAGACAGCAATGCTGCCCCGCTGCTGGAGATCCTCACTGAACAGTGCCTTAACTATGAGCAGGTAAGCGCCTGAGCTCCAGCCTGAGCTCCAGCCTGAGCTCCAGCCTGAGCTCCAGCCTGAGCTCCAGCCTGAGCTCCAGCCTGAGCTCCAGCCTGAGCTCCAGCCTGAGCTCCAGCCTGAGCTCCAGCCTGAGCTCCAGCCTGAGCTCCAGCCTGAGCTCCAGCCTGAGCTCCAGCCTGAGCTCCAGCCTTCACTCAGCGTCACCTGGGTTATTATGGGACATTTGAAAAAGGAGAAGCACCACCAATTTGAGTGACCTTGTGATCTTTTCTTTGAGGGATAGCTTGCTTTAATTCATTTCCACTTGCAAGCATTTTTGCATTGAACTGAATGGAATGATTCTTTATCAAATATTATTTTGTGGCAGAAAAAACATATTGGTAAAAAATAATAAAAACATAAAAATGAATAAAATATGAATACGTTCATAAAGTCAGTGCATTAGGAAAATGGGGGAAAAAGAAGGTTTTGAAAGGTTGGAAGTGCAGCAGAGACGATGTTGTTGACACCTCCAAAGATCACCATGGTTACGCTGGAGTTTTGTTTGGAACCTGGCAGGGACCTGGCTGATGATGTCACAGGCAGCGTGGGCAGGGAGCACGGGGAACTCTTTGGGTAGATCATTTAGATGGAATCTCATGGCTGACAGCTGGTTGTCTCGGGGACAGATCCTCTCCTTCACGGGGACATTTGGAGGATGACGCAGTCAGCTATGCAATCAGCACACATCATGTCTCAGTGGAAGGCATAATACTGCAGTCCCAATATTCCCACCGTGTCCCTCTGAGTGCTCCAAGCTCCTCCATTCTGTTTGCCATTTGTTTCATATTCCACATGATAATCGAGGGAAGAGATGGTTTCTACTTCCTCTTCCTTTGTCTCCATTTGAGATGTGTCCTCTTCACCTGGAACCTGGGGACTCATTCATGGAGCTACTTTAGCTTTGGAAAGCTCAATCAGCTGCTCCCACATGTTAACAGCTTTCCCGTTGCCATGGATAATTATCACAACAGATGTACAAATATATATCTTTTAAAGATGCCAGACCTAGCAGCAGAAATCATTCCAGCATCACAGAATCCAAGCCAGTGTGGAACAAATGTTTTAAATATCAGTGTTTTTGCAGAAAAGAAACTGGTTCCACAATCTGAGGAAGATGCAGAGAAAGGCCCGATATGGCCAGAGTTGCTGCAGACGCCTGCCATTAGTGTGGCAGGATTCTAGAGCACCATTTGAACTTAATGGACACATTTTACTTTGCTCCTCATCCCTTTTAGTCTAAGCCAGTATAAACTGAGAAAGAGGCTGAGGAGAGGAGCCAAGGGAGAACTGTGTTAAAGCAAATGAAAAAACAGTCTTTCTGCAACAGCTTGGAACTGTTTCCAAGAAAAGGTTCTTTCCTTTGGATCAGTTCTTCTGTATGACAGCATGTAGTTTTCCTGATCAAAATGAAAATACAAATCTAGTTTGCAAGGTTTAATGTCCCAACAAGACTAACTACATCCTTTCATAATATTTTTAGACCGAACCTCAGTGTTTTCCAATCTCCCAAAAGTGCATGTGCAAGTGTGAGGCCTCATTTAGATGCTACAGTTTGGAGAAGTGCAAACAACCAACCAACTACTGTTAGATTTTAGAAAACGATCTTTTCTTTTTTTGAACCTTTTTTTCAATTCCTCCATTTCTTTGTCCAAACTTCTCCAACTCCTTCTGCACCTAGCAGTTCATCTCTTCCTCGAACTCATTCACCAACTCTTTCTCCAAAGCTCCATCAACTTTTCGTCCAATTCTTTTCCCCCAACTCTTTCTCCAACATTTCCTTTAACCCTCTCTGCAACTTTTTTTCTCTCCAAACGCTCTCCCAAACCTCCCAGAAGCAGGTGACCCATCCTTAAATATCTTTTCCATGTTCTGAGTCCTGAGTGGGCCTGTCTGTTGCCCTTATAAACACTTTCACTTCGCTGGGATATTACAGAACTGCTGCTTGTCAAATAGTTTAGTGTTTGTCTGATTGTATAGATTTTTGTACCTGAAATGAATTTCCACCCAAATTTGTTTAAATGAAAGTGGAACTGAATTTTTCTTTGATGTTGGTGCTGGTATTAGGATGGACAAATATCAACTGTTCTTTGAGACGTGACCCAAGTCTCAGTCCAGCTGTTGTGTTGGCTGTAGATGTGGAGGAGGGGTCCTCTGCCTGTTGGAAGGGCAGCAGTGTGACTGTGCCCCCTGTGTTTCCAGATCATCAGCTGGTGGTACAGTGTTCGCACATCTGCGTCCCACAGTAGTGCCAGTGGCCACACGGGCCGCAGCAATGGCCAGTCGGAGGTAGCAGCTCACGCCTGTGCCAGCATGTGTGATGAGATGGTTGTTCTGTGGAGGCTGGCAGTGCTCGACCCCACTATGAGCCCATGCAGGTCAGAACTTTATATAGATTATGGACATGTTAAACTGTGAGAAATGTGCTAACATCAACACTATAGTTTTATTGGACCACGTATTGAAAATGAAGGCTGCTTATGTTCTCTTCCAGGCGGTTGGAACTGGCCAGCCAGCTTAAGCAGTGGCACTTGAAAGTTATAGAGATAGTAAAGCGGGGACAACATCGCAAGTCTCTGGATAAACTTTTTCAGGGCTTCAAGCCAGCTGTGGAGTCGTGTTATTTCAATTGGGAGGTGGCTTACCCACTGGAAGGCATCACATACTGCAATGCAGACAAGAAGAGCGCCACATTCTGCTGGCCAAGGGCGATGCAGCTCCAGAGAGGAGCCAAAGCTCCAGGTGGGGAGTCGTCTGAGGCAGGTGGAGGTGGCAGAGCAGAGGGTGGAGCTGGTGGAGACTATAAAGGAAGAGGAAGCTGTCACTCATCACAACAGGAAGCGGCCGTGCGACCAAAGGAGAGCGTTGTGAGCAAAAGGAAAGGTCTGTCACTGAGTGGGGGAGGAGCCATGCTGGTCCGCCTGGGAGGAAACGTCTCTGTGACTCTGGAAGACAACGGAGGGAAGTGCATGTATAAAGGGCCAGCTCCCTCCTCTGGAGGCAAACTAAAACTCCCACAGGGCAGTGGAAAGGGGGCATCTGTAGGGGGTTCTGGAGGAAGTGGAGGTTTAGGTTGTAAGCATGTCAGCGCCAAGCGGAGAACCAGCAGTGAGGACAGCTCCTTGGAGCCGGACCTGGCTGAGCTCAGCCTGGATGACAGCTGCAACCTGGCTCTGGGGGCTGAGGCCAGCAACACTTTTGATTTTCTTCCCCCACCACCAGAGATGCTGCCCTCTCCAAGCCCGCTGCTCAGAGACTCATCTAAATACAGTAGCAGCAACGGAGGGAGCAAGACTTTTGAGAGCAAGCGTGTGTGCCATGTCTCAGCTGCACTGGCTGCTGCAGAGCCCGCTCCACCCTGCTTCCCTTCAAAAGACACCCCGGTGGCTGTGATGGACATGCCCAGCACTGCAGAGAAGGAAGCAGAGGTGGAGGTAGAACCTGTCCAGAACAGGGATGAAAGCATAGCTTCAACTGACAGTCCCCAGCCTTCCGCCTCCACTGTGACGGGGAGATCTGGCACCTCGCAAACATCTGCCAAGCTTCTGCGGGGCCGCAGGGAGGCAGCATCTGCTGGAGGAGCAGCTGGGGCAGCTAACCAAGGAGCTGAAGGCGGAGGCTCTGAGGGAGAAGCTGTGGGTGAAGATGATTATCAAGTATACTACCTGAGTGCTGCCTCAGAGGAGGGAGCAGACAGACAGCTGGCTGACAGCCACCAGGAGGAAGAGCCAGACATCTTTGCTGGGATTAAACCGCTGGAGCAAGAGGGCCGCATGGAGGTAAGGAGGGGCCCCACGCTGTTTTCTTTCTGCAAGCAACGCAAGGGAAGGAAAGGGGCTGGGATGCACTGTAAACCGTTCCATAGTAATAACATAGATCAGAGGCTACTCTCAGCCAATAACATCACGGGTAGACACTAAATAGACTTTCTGTTTTGTCCAGCTCACCACTCAAACCTTTACAACCTGATTGTTGCACTGGAATGGCATTTTAAGATTAAGATTAAGACCACATGCACATGCACATGCACGTGCACATGCACAGGGTCACACACTCATACTCATAAGCCCCTTTCACACTGAGACCCGCTACCTTAGCGGGTCCAAATTGCACCTTCGACCCGCGTCGAGCAATGTGAATGCTTGGCGTGTTAGGTGACCCGTGTTGCCTGAAGCCGAGTTCAGGGGGCGTGGCCTAGTGGCAGAGCGTCACACGAAACGCATAAAATGCTGGGCGTGTACAATGACGTAGACACAAGCCATGCGTCAGAGGTAGGGTTAAATACAGAGTGGCTTCCTCCCCAGATGGCGTGGCACATGTCAAAATATGGCCAGTCCAATCGCCCTCTGCCACTCCTGCCGTTGTGGTCATTAACAGCATGGAACTTTTTCCTCATGGCCTTTAATTTGTTGGTCACCTGCATCTTGCTGCGTGGGAAACCGTGCTCTCCCATCTTTCTCGCCAGCCCTTCCAGCAGAGGTCCATCTTTCAAAATAACGTCCTCTGCTCGGAGGCTGAGGAGCTCGCGGACCTCCTTGTCTCCCCAGTTGGCCATCTTCAAAAATGTCTCGAACTTGATGTAAAACAGAGTGAAACTTGTCCTCACATGTCGCTGTTGTTCTGAATCAGCTGTCCATTCTGTCTTTTAAACTCCTCACGCCACGCCCACGTCCGACCCGCGTCAATCGCTTTCACATCAAACTCGGCTCGGCAAAAAACCTAGGGTCCGACGCGGGTCGAAAGGCGAGTCGAGTTGACGCGGCAGCCCGGGTCGGCAGTGTGAACGCAACAGCGGACACGCTAAATTCGCGGATTAAACGCGGGTTATTCCTCAGTGTGAAAGGGGCTATAGAGACCGATACCACACACTGGAGCGGTAGGCAGCCATTCACAGCACCCGGGAGCATGGGGGTACCTTGCTCAAGGGCACCTCGGCCGTGGAGGTGGACTGACATGGAACCTGTGTGTGTGTGTGTGTGTGTGTGTGTGTGTGTGTGTGTGTGTGTGTAGGTGCTGTTTGCCTGTGCTGAAGCCCTCCATGCCCACGGCTACAGTAATGAGGCGTGCCGGCTGGCAGTGGAGCTGGCCAGAGACCTGCTGGCCAACCCTCCAGACCTGAAAGTGGAGCAGCCACAGACTAAGGTAGATACGCTCACATGTTCCACCACCCTGGAGCAGATTGTCCTCAACGTCTTAGCTATCCTCCTGCTGTCCCCCTGCTGTCCCCCTGCTGTCCCCCTGCTGTTCTCCTGCTGTCCCCCTGCTGTCCCCCTGCTGTCCCCCTGCTGTCCCCCTGCTGTCCTCCTGCTGTACACTGTCCCCCTGCTGTCCCCCTGCTGTCCTCCTGCTGTCCCCCTGCTGTACACTTGTCCCCCTGCTGTCCCCCTGCTGTCCTCCTGCTGTCCTCCTGTCCTCCTGCTGTCCCCCTGCTGTCCTCCTGCTGTCCCCCTGCTGTCCCCCTGCTGTACACTGTCCTCCTGCTGTCCCCCTGCTGTCCCCCTGCTGTCCCCCTGCTGTCCTCCTGCTGTCCCCCTGCTGTCCCCCTGCTGTCCTTCTGCTGTCCTCCTGCTGTCCTTCTGCTGTCCTCCTGCTGTCCCCCTGCTGTCCCCCTGTTGTCCCCCTGCTGTCCTCCTGCTGTCCCCCTGCTGTACACTGTCCCCCTGCTGTCCTCCTGCTGTCCCCCTGCTGTCCTCCTGCTGTCCTCCTGCTGTCCTCCTGCTGTCCCCCTGCTGTACACTTGTCCCCCTGCTGTCCTCCTGCTGTCCTCCTGCTGTCCCCCTGCTGTACACTTGTCCCCCTGCTGTCCTCCTGCTGTCCCCCTGCTGTACACTTGTCCCCCTGCTGTCCTCCTGTCCTCCTGCTGTCCCCCTGCTGTCCTTCTGCTGTCCTCCTGCTGTCCCCCTGCTGTCCTCCTGCTGTCCCCCTGCTGTCCCCCTGCTGTCCTCCAGCTGTCCTCCTGCTGTCCCCCTGCTGTCCCCCTGCTGTCCCCCTGCTGTCCTCCTGCTGTCCCCCTGGTGTCCTCCTGCTGTCCCCCTGGTGTCCTCCTGTCCCCCTGCTGTCCCCCTGCTGTCCTCCTGCTGTACACTGTCCCCCTGCTGTCCCCCTGCTGTCCCCCTGCTGTCCTCCTGCTGTCCCCCTGCTGTCCTCCTGCTGTCCTCCTGCTGTCCCCCTGCTGTCCCCCTGCTGTCCTCCTGTCCCCCTGCTGTCCCCCTGTTGTACACTGTCCTCCTGCTGTCCCCCTGCTGTCCTCCTGCTGTCCCCCTGCTGTCCCCCTGCTGTCCCCCTGTTGTACACTGTCCCCCTGCTGTACACTGTCCTCCTGCTGTCCCCCTGCTGTCCTCCTGCTGTCCTCCTGCTGTCCCCCTGCTGTCCTCCTGCTGTCCTCCTGCTGTCCACCTGCTGTCCCCCTGCTGTCCTCCTTCTGTCCCCCTGCTGTCCTCCTGCTGTCCTCCTGCTGTCCCCCTGCTGTCCCCCTGCTGTCCTCCTGCTGTCCTCCTGCTGTCCCCCTGCTGTCCTCCTGCTGTCCCCCTGCTGTCCCCCTGCTGTACACTGTCCCCCTGCTGTCCCCCTGCTGTCCTCCTGCTGTCCTCCTGCTGTCCCCCTGCTGTCCTCCTGCTGTCCCCCTGCTGTCCGCCTGCTGTCCCCCTGCTGTCCTCCTGCTGTCCCCCTGCTGTCCTCCTGCTGTCCTCCTGCTGTCCTCCTGCTGTCCCCCTGCTGTCCTCCTTCTGTCCCCCTGCTGTCCTCCTGCTGTCCCCCTGCTGTCCTCCTGCTGTCCTCCTGCTGTCCCCCTGCTGTCCCCCTGCTGTCCTCCTGCTGTACACTGTCCCCCTGCTGTCCCCCTGCTGTACACTGTCCCCCTGCTGTCCCCCTGCTGTACACTGTCCCCCTGCTGTCCCCCTGCTGTCCCCCTGCTGTCCTCCTTCTGTCCCCCTGCTGTCCTCCTGCTGTCCCCCTGCTGTCCTCCTGCTGTCCCCCTGCTGTCCTCCTGCTGTCCTCCTGCTGTCTCCCTGCTGTCCTCCTGCTGTCCCCCTGCTGTACACTGTCCCCCTGCTGTCCCCCTGCTGTCCTCCTGCTGTCCCCCTGCTGTCCCCCTGCTGTCCTCCTTCTGTCCCCCTGCTGTCCTCCTGCTGTCCTCCTGCTGTCCCCCTGCTGTCCTCCTGCTGTCCCCCTGCTGTCCCCCTGCTGTACACTGTCCCCCTGCTGTCCCCCTACTGTCCCCCTGCTGTCCTCCTGCTGTCCTCCTGCTGCCCTCCTGTTGTCCCCCTGCTGTCCTCCTGCTGTCCCCCTGCTGTCCCCCTGCTGTACACTTGTCCCCCTGCTGTCCTCCTGCTGTCCTCCTGCTGTCCCCCTGCTGTCCTCCTGCTGTCCTCCTGCTGTACACTGTCCTCCTGCTGTCCCCCTGCTGTCCTCCTTCTGTCCCCCTGCTGTCCTCCTGCTGTCCCCCTGCTGTCCTCCTGCTGTCCCCCTGCTGTCCTCCTTCTGTCCCCCTGCTGTCCTCCTGCTGTCCCCCTGCTGTCCTCCTGCTGTCCTCCTGCTGTCCCCCTGCTGTCCCCCTGCTGTCCTCCTGCTGTACACTGTCCCCCTGCTGTCCCCCTGCTGTACACTGTCCCCCTGTTGTCCCCCTGCTGTCCTCCTGCTGTCCCCCTGCTGTCCCCCTGCTGTACACTGTCCCCCTGCTGTCCCCCTGCTGTCCTCCTGCTGTCCCCCTGCTGTCCTCCTTCTGTCCCCCTGCTGTCCCCCTGCTGTCCCCCTGCTGTCCTCCTTCTGTCCCCCTGCTGTCCCCCTGCTGTACACTGTCCCCCTGCTGTCCCCCTGCTGTACACTGTCCCCCTGCTGTCCTCCTGCTGTCCTCCTGCTGTCCTCCTGCTGTCCCCCTGCTGTCCCCCTGCTGTCCTCCTGCTGTCCTCCTGCTGTCCCCCTGCTGTCCTCATGCTGTCCCCTTGCTGTCCTCCTGCTGTCCCCCTGCTGTCCCCCTGCTGTCCTCCTGCTGTCCCCCTGCTGTCCTCCTGCTGTCCTCCTGCTGTCCTCCTGCTGTCCCCCTGCTGTACACCTGCTGTACACTGTCCCCCTGCTGTCCCCCTGCTGTACACTGTCCCCCTGCTGTCCTCCTGCTGTCCTCCTGCTGTCCCCCTGCTGTCCTCATGCTGTCCCCCTGCTGTCCTCCTGCTGTCCCCCTGCTGTCCCCCTGCTGTCCCCCTGCTGTCCCCCTGCTGTACACTGTCCCCCTGCTGTCCTCCTGCTGTCCTCCTGCTGTCCCCCTGCTGTCCCCCTGCTGTACACTGTCCCCCTGCTGTCCTCATGCTGTCCCCCTGCTGTCCTCCTGCTGTCCCCCTGCTGTCCCCCTGCTGTACACTGTCCCCCTGCTGTCCTCCTGCTGTCCCCCTGCTGTCCCCCTGCTGTACACCTGTGGTCAGCCACCTTATCCCTGGAACAGTAGCTGGAGGTAAAGTGTCCTGTGGGCCTCTGACATGTCTGTTTGATGCAGGGGAAGAAGAGCAAAGTGTCCACCAGCCGTCAGACTCAGGTAGCCACCAACACACTGTCCAAAGCTGCCTTCCTCCTCACTGTCCTCAGTGAGCGGCTGGAGCTCCATAATCTGGCCTTCTGCACCGGAATGTTCTCCCTGGAACTCCAGAGACCACCAGCATCCACTAAAGCTCTGGAGGTCTGTTCCTGTCATTCATATAGATGCACACATGCTCCATAGAAATGTTGTAGAATGGCACACTGAGGTCTCCTGTTCAAATGATATTGTGTTTACGCTGAGTTGGCCCAGTGAAACTGTGTGGATGTACAGCTGTGTGCCCGGGATGAGCCGTGTGTACTCGTGCACTGTCACAGTATGTAGGAGGGCAAGTGAAGTAGAAAGAACTGCTGACACTGACTGTGTGCACCACCCAGGTGAAGCTGGCCTACCAGGAGTCGGAGGTGGTGGCTCTGTTGAAGAAGATTCCTCTGGGTCTGGTGGAGATGTCGGCCATTAGAGAGCGAGCCGAGCAGCTCCGGGACGGAAACCTGTGTGACTACAGACCTGTGCTGCCGCTCATGTTGGCCAGCTTCATCTTCGATGTTCTGTGCACCCCAGGTAAAGCCCTCCAGTGTCTGATCCCTCACCAGGGTACAGGAGCACTGGCTTAACCATTCCAAGTAGAATGTGCTGCTGCTTTTGTCCAGCTCAGTCTCAAGACTGATCTCATGAGTGAAGTAAACAAATCATGTGTTGGAGATGCAACTCATGATTTGCCCTGCAGAGACCAAGTAAATGGGGTTGTTTCCATGGTGATGTTTTGTGATGGGTCAAACAGCTGACCTTAACACAGGGTCTCAAACTGCTTTTCTGACCTCAGAAGATGAAGTACATTTCTACCCAGTGAATGAGAGGAAACTAAACATTTACTGCTGTGTGTGTGAAAGCACACTTCTGTGGATCTTGGCCACCAGCCGCATGCTTGCCTGAGTTGGAGTGGCAGCTGGAATGAATTGAAGACGTTCCATGTAGTTTTAGGCCTATTTTCCGGTCGTTTTAATGAGAATATGTAGAAGTAACAACCCTTTCTCCTTTCTCCATATTGTCTTTGCAGTTGTGTCCCCAACAGGTTCCCGTCCACCCAGCCGCAACCGAAACAACGAGATGCCTGGGGATGAGGAGCTGGGCTTTGAGGCTGCTGTTGCTGCACTTGGTAAATCTGATTTGGATTGTGTTTATGCTCTGAGTTCCATGTTTTCTGTCCTCGCTGCTTTCCTTAAGTCTGCTGCTCATCTATGCCCCCCCTCTCCTGTCTTCCTGCTCTGTTTGTGCAGGTATGAAGACCACAGTTAGTGAGGCAGAGCATCCTTTGCTTTGTGAAGGAACGCGACGGGTGAAGGGCGACCTGGCTCTGGCTCTTATGATTACTTATAAGGATGACCAGAGCAAACTCAAGAAGGTAAAGTCTGCTTCGTCCCGGCTGGCAGTGAGGAGATGTTGCCTGATCATATGTGTTTGTAGTCATTGTGGCCACACAGGATGGAGGTAGGGATTTAGAGGTACCCAGAAGCAAAACATACCTTTCTTTTCATTCATTCTCAAAACTGAAACAATTGAAAAATACCCAGTTGACCACATTTCTTCCTAGAACAGTTAAAAAAGCTGCACAGTGCCCAAAAACAACCATGTGTTTGCTCTTAGGCAGGTAAGTCATCTCAGATGAGAATGGTTCTTTAAAACAGTGACAGCATATTGATTGTCAGGTTAGATTATCAGACAGTCCAGAGTGAGCTTGGACAGTATCATGCTTCCTTCTGGTTCTGGTTCAGTGGCTGCTCAGAGACCAGCAGACAAAGAAGTATTGAGCAGCTGCTGATGCAGATGTTCTCCTCAGAGCTGCCATTAACACACACTTTAATCAATGAACACACACATTGTGTGTTCTGTTTAAACTAAGCATTTTATGCCATACGGATTGACATGGCTCTAACACACTGACAGCATGTTATCAGGAGGTATTCCCTGTTTCTCAACACGTTTAGTGAAGTGGATGTCTGTCTGTTCTGTGGCATCAGAAGATCTGTCGCTGTGATATCATATGTGCTGTTCTACCCACCCCCCAACCTCAGATACTGGATAAGTTGTTGGACAGGGAGAGCCAGACCCACAAGCCCCAGACTCTGAGCTCCTTCTACTCAAGTAAACCAGCAGCAGGCAGTCAGCGAAGCCCATCCAAACACACTGCTGCCAACCACAGTGGGGTGGGTGGTGCCGCAGGGGGTGTTTCCAAGCATACCCAGTCATCCTCCTCTGCAAACGCATTGGCTGCCTCCTCCTCAAGCTCTTCCTCTGCTGTGGCATTCCCTGGGGACGAGGCAGCTCCTCCGGCCGACCTGAACCCAGTGCAGAACAGTGCTGCTGGAGAGAGTACTGCCGAGACCAGAGAGCATGGTAAGAAGGAGACCTCCCCATCCTGTTATACCGCACACATTCACTCAGCTTTTATGTATCAGGGCATGATTAAAGCCATCTGCTCCTCTTCAGCTTCTAAAACCCAACCTAAAATGAACAACAACACGACATATCACACTGTGTCGTTATTTATTGAACAAAAAGCGAGACCAAACACAGAAGCAGTGTGTGAATGACTCGGTGAACCCTTATTGATTCCACAGGAATTAAGGGGGTAAGTAGCAGCCAGGTGCTGCTGATCAGATGAACAGGTGTTGGTGCTGTACGGGTCTGGAGCATTCAGGTGTGTGTTAACGTGCAATGATATCTTCTCATTGTGTTGCTTGATCTCACAGCTGGGTTTGATACAGATGACCATTATATTCTTCTCTCTGGTCTTACCTGACTCAAAGCTCCTTATTCTGTTAGCTCTCCAGATCTCTCTTTTCAGCCCCTTTGACCTATAGCGCACCTAAAGGATCCATACTGGGTCCTGTTTTAAGACTGTTTTAAGACTGCCTCCCAAACTGGCAGCTGGTTCCACAGAGAGGGGCCTGATAACTGAAGGCTCTGCCTCCCAAACTGGCAGCTGGTTCCACAGAGAGGGGCCTGATAACTGAAGGCTCTGCCTCCCATTCTACTTTTAGAAACTCTGGGAACCTCAAGTAAACCTGCAGTTTGGGAACGAAGTGCTCTGTTAGGAAAATATCTTACAATGAGATCTTTAAGAGATGATGGAGCTCGGTCATTAAGAGCTTTATATGTAAGGAGAAGAATCTTAAATTCTTTTCTGAATTTAACAGGGAGCCAATGAAGAGAAGCTAAAACTGGAGAAATATTATCTCTCCTGTTAGATCTCATCAGAGCACTAATGTTGTTAAAACATGGCTCTCACAAAATGTTCATACATTTAAAATCAGACAAAGCAGAGATAGATCTGACTTTGTCTGAAAGGTTAATAACAGAATGGTTTTAAAATAATCAAAAAAATGAAACTGGAGCTTTTGAAACTTTAAAAAAAAAATGGTTTCAAATTCGTGAGAAAATGAGACTTTGATTTGTGACTTTTCAAATGAAAAATGGCAAGGCAATTTCATTTGTAGAGCACAATTCGTACACAAGGTAATTAATTCATTCATTTAAAAGCAAAGAGTGCAGATAAAATACTTTCAGGTGTGATATGCACAAAACTGAAACGCAGCCTCACCTTGTTTAGTCCTGACTCTGGGCCCCAGCAGGAGACCCCTCCCTGGGGCAGGAGACCCCTCCCTGAGGTTCTCAGAGCCCGAGTTGGTTCATATGGCTCTAACATGTCAGAGATGTACTTTGGTGCTGGACCATGAAGAGACTTGTACACAAGCAGAGCTGTTTTAAAGTCTATTCTCTGAGCGACAGGAAGCCAGTGCAGAGACCTGAGCACTGGACTAATATGGTCGTATTTCCTGGTTCTAGTCAGGACTCGAGCAGCAGCGTTCTGGATGTACTGCAGCTGTCTTACAGCCCGTTTAGAGCCCAGTGAGCAGGCCGTTACAGCAGTCTAACCTGCTGGAGACACGCATGGATCAGTCTCTCTAAGTCTGGTTTAGACACTATTCCTTTGATTCTGGCAATGTTTATAGATGGTAAAAAGCTGCTGATGTGACTGATTTAATGTGGCTGTTAAAGTTCAGGTCTGAGTCCAATATTACCCCGAGATTTCTAACCTGATTATTAGGTTTTAGAGAGAGAGTCTCAAGGTGACTGATAACACTTTCTCTTTGTTTCTGTGGGCCACAGACAATGATTTCAGTTTTGTCTGAGTTTTGCTGGAGGAAATTGTTTTGCATCCACACACTGATCTGTTCGATGCAGCGACACAGTGTATCTACAGGCCCGTGTTCTCCTGCCGTCAGTGACACATAGATCTGAGTGTCATCTGCATAGTTGTGGTAGGACACATTATAGCTGCGTATTAGCTGGCCTAGTGGATGCATGTACAGATCGAACAATAGGGGTCCCAGGATTGACCCCTGGGGAACCCCACAGGTCATAGCCATTTGGTCTGAGACACAGTTATCAATTTCAACAAAATATTTCCTGTCCTCCAGATAGGACTTGAACCAGTTTAAAGCACGACCAGAGATTCCCACCCAGTCTTCTAACCTCTGTAATAAGAGCACATGGTCCACTGTGTCAAAGGCAGCACTCAGGTCCAGCAGAACTAAGACTGTGACTTTACTTGCATCTGTGTTCAGGCGGATGTCATTTGTCACCTTGATCAGAGCTGTCTCAGTGCTGTGGTGGGGCCTAAAGCCTGATTGGAAAGTATCAAAAGCATTGTTAGACAGGAGAAAGTCACTAAGCTGTTGGTGTACAACTTTTTCTAGGACTTTGCCTAAGAATGGCAGGTTTGATATGGGCCGGTAGTTGTTCAGTACTGTTGCATCAAGATTGCTCTTCTTTAGAAGAGGCTTAAAGCTGCCGTCGGCAGGTTTTCAAAATTCCGAGTCTAAAGTCGGAAAATTCGAACTGATACAACTTTCAGGTCCCTCCCCCTCTGTGGACGAGGTTGTGCACGTGAGTTCACACCAGTGTGCGCACACACAAGCTGGGGGCAGACTCACGCTCAGCATGGAAGACGTGGTTGGTGACTGTTCTGCTCAGATAATAGATCAATAATAAACCTAACGTGATTGGTTAAAAACAGCCGGGAGCGCTCGGTTTTTGCAGGCACGATTACAGGCTTCAGAGGGAGCTACAGAATTCGGGATTTTTCCTAAACAGCCTATTTAATATTCTACTTCCAGAATCCCATGACAGTTCAAGCTAATATGACTAAAAAAAAGTTGCAGACGGCAGCTTTAATGACAGCAGTTTTTAAGGCCTTTGGAAATGTTCCAGTCTGGAGTGAGATGTTGACTAGATGAGCGAGTTGTGGTAACAAACTGCTCAGCACAGACTTTAGGAATCTAGTGGGCAACTCATCAAGGCAGCACGTTGATGAACTCAGACTGCAGATGGTCTCTGACTGTTTGTCAGTAACAGGTGTGAAATGTGTCAGCTCTAGGTGTCTAGCTGGCTGCAGAGTAGTTATTTGTGTTGTGGAAATTATTGCATTTTTAATGCCTTGAACTTTGTCCTTAAAGAATATTGCAAACTCATTACACTTGGATGCAGAAATGAGTTCTAAAGGCAGTGAAACTGGAGGGTTTGTTAATCTGTTTACTGTAGCAAACAGGACACGAGAGTTGTTACTGCAGTTTTTGATGATTTCAGAAAAATAACTCTCCCTTGTTCTACGCAAAGTCTGGTTGAACACACATAGCTTTTCTTTGTAAGTCTCTTAATGAACCCGGAATGATGTCCTGATACATGAAACCAAAATGATGTCCTGATACATGAAACCTAAGTACTGAAAGGTCAATGGTCCTGTTTTTCTTGACTACGTAGTTCTACAAAGTATTCTTTGACAGACTGTGCTTTTTTACAATGTCCTTTATCCTTTCAGCTTCAGATGGGCCTCAGTTATCAAGTGAGCAACAAAATGAAACCGCTCCATTTAAGTTGGAGGCCACAGTTCCCAGCCGGCTGGCGCTGGGGGCACGCTGTGGATACAGCCAACGCTGCTGGGGCTCACCTGTCCGGCAGAAGAAGAAGCACACTGGTAAACACCTCCAGAATAAAACTCCTTTCTTTTTTACAAAGAGCACAGCTTTGCTGTAACCCCATTATCCGACCAACACTTGTTATTTTAAACTAAACTAATCCATCCACTTGGTTTTTCTAATAATGTATGTAGGTCTTTCCACCAAAAACTCTAAGCATGTTTTCAAGACACTAGAAAAAACAAATTATAAGTAAAAACCAAAAGTAGATTTTTAAAATGCACCTAAACAGGTTAGTCCAACTGAAAGTGAGTCTGTCAAAGCTGGACCAAAACACTGGGATAATGTATTCCAGGTTTGAGTCCCTACTGCATGGAAACACTCAGCAGGACTCAGGTGGTCCCAGCTGCTCTGTTCATGCTTCCACCTTTCTGCAGTAAAGTGTTTATTAATCCAGCTGAATTCCCAATAAAGCTGCTCTCATTCACAGATTTGAAATATACTAGAAATTCAGCCAATTAAGAATACATGTCACCTGGTGGGTACTTAAAGTATTTCCTCTGCTCTGAAGGAATCCTGATTTTTAGAACCACAGCCTCATCTGACAAAGTCACCGTTCAAGTAGCTTAAAGACAGCGTCTGTGCAGTGAGTTCAGCTGGACTTCCAGGTACCATGGTCTCCCACAGAGGAAGTTAGAGGCAGCATATCCTGTTCACAAGGATGGTCCAGTTTAACGCCCCAGCTGCAATGTGTGGCGAGAAGAAGTGAAGCACAGCTGGATATCTTAGGAATACTAAACATTGTGGATGTGCATGTTGTCTTGACAGGCATGGCAAGTATAGACAGCAGTGCTCCAGAGACTACCTCAGACAGCTCCCCTACCTTGAGCCGGAGGCCGTTCCGTGGTGGCTGGGCGGCAGCATCCTGGGGGCGGGGCCAGGACAGTGACAGCATCAGTAGTTCATCATCTGACTCACTGGGCTCCTCCTCCTCCAGTGGCTCTCGCAGGGCAGGTGGTGGGGCCAGAGCCAAGAGTACCGACACCAGCAGGTAAGCATTCATCAGGGCTTCTATTTTCAAAATGGTTTGGAAGTTGCATACAACAGATTGAAACATGCTCAAAAGGCTAAAAAATGATCATGTGTGCCCGTAGATTTGCTTTCAAATTAGTTTTGATCTGTGATTTATCCGAGTCAGATTGCTTATGATAAGAACTAAATGTTCTCGTTGTGAAGGGGAAGATAACATTAGGTTACAAAGAGAATCAAGGGTCTCTGGAAACGTCCCACTATGGGAAGCCCCCTCTGGTGTAAAAATCCCAGAAGCTCCACAACCACTTAGTCTGGTAGAATACCCCATGACTGTAATATTTCCTAGGTGGGTGACTCACCTTTGTTATTAAGGAAATAGGGATCTAGTCCCGCACATATCTCTGCCTGCCACTTTCGCAAAGACTCCTCTGACTGTGCAAAGCCATGTGGACACTTATCAATCTAAGTTTGTATTTTGCGTATTGTTTATTCGTAAGACATGATTGGTGAGAAGTCACTGGAGACTTTTTTTTTCTTTCTTGAAATATGTATCGTGGCAAATGTTGTGACTTTTAGGGCAAACCTTTCCTACTTCATAGACCAGAGGGTCCCCATTATTGCC
This sequence comes from Odontesthes bonariensis, assembly GCF_027942865.1. Lineage (NCBI taxonomy): Eukaryota > Metazoa > Chordata > Actinopteri > Atheriniformes > Atherinopsidae > Odontesthes > Odontesthes bonariensis. The sequence goes on from NC_134507.1 coordinate 45,987,861, forward strand.
TTGTGTGAGCAAGATCGAGCTGTCTGCTGTATGTGTGCATTGTGGTCAACTAAGGGAGCAGCAGCAGTCCGGCTCTCTGGCCCGCCACAGTGCCACCATCATTGTATTTACCTTTCGTCCTTTAACTGGCACTTTCATCCAAAGCTAATGAGAATCCAACATTTAAGCTTTAGTGCAGTAAGAAAGTCTGTTCTGTGCATTCAGAGCCAAGTCGATATAAATCTATATGAATGAATGAGTCCAAGTGGAACAGGGACGGAGGACAATGTCTGTATGTGTTGGGGTGATAGATGTGTCGGGTTGTTCGAGGTGTTCTCTGAAGAGATGAGTCATTAAATTAGAGAGGGGATCCCCTGCTCTGATAGCATCTGCTAACCGGTTCCACCATCTTGAAACAACAAATGAGAAGAGTCTGGACAGAGACTGCCTTGTTGTAGGAAGAACCAGACGAGGTTCCTGAGAGGAACACAGGGGTCCAGAAGGAGCGTCGGCCTGTTTGACTGAGTTTAAACAGCTGCTGCAGACCCAGAGGTCATTCCGTAAGCAGCATTAGGGGCTGAATTTGATCCGGGCAGCCGGTGGAAGTCATTGCAGTGTTTCCCACAGATGTGAAGGCAATGTGTGGTGGTGGTGGTGGGGGGGGGTAAAAAATAAAAATTCTTCAAAATGATTCCTTCGTAATAATTGGTCACACAGAACTTTATTGTATTAATATTCACATCTTCATTGTAAACAAATGAATAACATAGCTAATTGCACTGGTGGGACTGTTCAGCTGTTTCAGACTGATATCTCCGGTTCAGGCTGGTCCTCATCCTCAACACGCACGTTTCTTTTTCAATCGCGGAAAATATTTTTCAATACTCATCTGGATTGAAGCAGCAAACATTCAGTGTAAGAGTTTAAAAAACCTACTTTATTTGATTCACAGCTGCTAGTGTTTTGACCTCGACAACCCAACTCCATTTTTTTTTTTACGGCAAACTTGCGACTAGTTAACTTTATAAAGAAGGCGTAATCGCTTGTTTGCTATGGGACGGGTCGGGACGGGACAACATTGTATTAAAAATATAAAATATTTTATAGGACTTTTTAATGTGTGATTTTATAAAGGTGCACGTGATACCAACCTTTCGTGAATTTCGCCAGCTGTCTTCTTTCGGTTGAGCTAATCTAACGCGACGCTGAAGCTAGCAAGCTTCCACGCTTCCAGGGATGATCTCGCTGATGGAGACACACGCGGTGTGCACGGAGGGGAGGGGCTGTGTGTGTGTGTGTGTGTGTGTGTGTGTGTGTGTGTGTGAGTAGGCTATGCGAGAGAGACGCGTGACTGACAGAGAGACGGAGGGAGAGCAGGGAAAGGAAATGCAGCTTAACGAATACCAGTATTTTTTAAATAGCGTTAAAAAAAATAATAGTAACGAAACGCAATATGTGGCGGCCGGTGTTTAATCTGTGGCGCACCGCCACGAATTAGTCTATGTGTGGGAAACACTGCATTGAGTAGAGGAGTGACATGTGACCTTTTTGGTTGATCAAACACCAGATGCCTCGCTGTTTTCTGGACCTTTTGTAAGAATGTCACTGTGCAGGCAGAGAGACTTGTGAGAAAAGTGTTGCAGTAGTTAAGGTGGGAGATAGCCTTGGTCTGTAGCAGGAGCTGGGTGGCATTCTAAGTCAGATTTGGCCTGGTTTTTCTTATGCTATAGTCTGCAAAGGGACACGAGCTAGAGACAAATGCAACATGGCCACAGAGAGACAGCTGGTCATCCTTGATGAACCCTTCTCGTTTCTTCCTACTTTTGTTGGTGAGACACTTAAGGAGGCAATGTTTCTGTTGATATTGGGTTGGATGGAATGATCAGCTGGATGACCAATGCAGTGTTTCCCACACATAGACTAATTCGTGGCGGTGCGCCACAGATTAAACACCGGCCGCCACATATTGCGTTTCGTTACTATTATTATTTTTAACGCTATTTAAAAAATACTGGTATTCGTTAAGCTGCATTTCCTTTCCCTGCTCTCCCTCCGTCTCTCTGTCAGTCACGCGTCTCTCTCGCATAGCCTACTCACACACACACACACACACACACACACACACACACACACAGCCCCTCCCCTCCGTGCACACCGCGTGTGTCTCCATCAGCGAGATCATCCCTGGAAGCGTGGAAGCTTGCTAGCTTCAGCGTCGCGTTAGATTAGCTCAACCGAAAGAAGACAGCTGGCGAAATTCACGAAAGGTTGGTATCACGTGCACCTTTATAAAATCACACATTAAAAAGTCCTATAAAATATTTTATATTTTTAATACAATGTTGTCCCGACCCGTCCCATAGCAAACAAGCGATTACGCCTTCTTTATAAAGTTAACTAGTCGCAAGTTTGCCGTAAAAAAAAAAATGGAGTTGGGTTGTCGAGGTCAAAACACTAGCAGCTGTGAATCAAATAAAGTAGGTTTTTTAAACTCTTACACTGAATGTTTGCTGCTTCAATCCAGATGAGTATTGAAAAGTATTTTCCGCGATTGAAAAAGAGACGTGCGTGTTGAGGATGAGGACCAGCCTGAACCGGAGATATCAGTCTGAAACAGCTGAACAGTCCGACCAGTGTAATTAGCTATGTTATTCATTTGTTTACAATGAAGATGTTAATATTAATACAATAAAGTTCTGTGTGACCAATTATTACGAAGGAATCATTTTTATTTTTTACCCCCCCCACCACCACCACCACACATTGCCTTCACATCTGTGGGAAACACTGCAAAGCCTGAGTCCCCTTATGATCAGAGGTTTGGATGAAGGAAGGGTACCTTTATAAACATGGATACATGCTGAGATTCATCCTGAAATCGTTGGGTTATCTCGTGGAAATGATACATCTGCACGGACATGAAGCCATGAGAGCAGAATGACTAAGATCAAAGAAGAAGTACGTATTTAAAAGAGACAGAGTTCCTGGAGCTTGTTACTGGCTACCATGAGGGATCATCGGACACGTAAATGTAGTTAAAATTGCAGCTTAGATTGAAGTGAATAGTGATTTTATCAAATGACACTGTGCTTAAAAACAGCAGGATTTTATCAGTCAGTTTATCATCTCTGTACTTTTCTGTCCCAGTCAGAGAGTCAGTTGGGGTCCCTCTGGCGACGAGCCCCGAGTCTCAGAGGGTTAAGCCCCAGCACTCTGAGCACAGGAACTGCTAACAATTGTGGGAATAGAGAGTTGTACATTGAAAATGTATTGAATCCTGCAAACAACAGTCATTTACTGGAACCTCCTGCGTTCTGTTTGTTGTTCAGGAGTCACTCATTGCCAACACCTGAAGTCTGTACTTCCTTCATGACTTCCTTAACATTGGCTCTGACTTCAAAACAGGAAAAAAGCTCAGATCAAGTCGTACTGCTCTCCAGTGGATCGCAGCATGTCATGACCAATGTCATGTCATATGTGTTGGAGAAGGATTAGGGTTGTTTCAAGTGCCAAAGCCGTTTTTCATAGAGTTCACAATAAGCTCACTGTGTGTCTACATGTTGACCATATAAAGATGAATTATAGTTAACAGTTTATTAATGATCCTCCGTTCAGGTACAAAGGCCGACGTCCAGAGTGTCACGCTCCACATGTGCCCAACCAGCCATCAGAGGCAGCAGCCCATTTTTACTTTGAATTGGCCAAGACTGTGCTTATCAAAGCTGGGGGAAACTCCTCCACCTCCATTTTCACCCAGCCCTCAGCCAGTGGCGGTCACCAGGGGCCCCATAGAAACCTGCATCTCTGTGCCTTTGAGATTGGGCTGTATGCCCTTGGCCTCCATAACTTTGTCTCACCCAACTGGCTGTCCAGGACCTACTCATCTCATGTGTCCTGGATCACTGGTAAGGGGATCTGTGTGAGAGAAATCCTCCGTCAGATTAAGAGCCAAATTTTTAAATCTAGTTATGTTGTTAAGTATTGCTTATCTGACTCACCCACTTCCTTTTCTGTTTTCACACTGTATCCTCTCTTCTTCTCTCAGGCCAAGCCATGGAGATCGGCAGCGCTGCACTCAACATTTTGGTTGAGTGCTGGGATGGTCACCTCACTCCCCCAGAGGTGGCATCCCTAGCAGACCGAGCATCACGGGCCAGGGACCCCAACATGGTTCGAGCAGCAGCAGAGCTGGCTCTTAGCTGTCTGCCTCATGCTCATGCCCTCAACCCCAATGAAATCCAGAGAGCATTGGTGCAGTGCAAAGAGCAGGTACTGTGGGACCAGCTGTATAGAAGAACGCCTTACGTGTCATTGGACAGCACACTCAATGAAAAACACATTGTGTCTAGCTAATGTTCAAAGGTGCTCTAATCACTTAACTTCAGTTCAACCTCAGCACTATTTAATTCAATTCACTTTTATTTAATTTCTATAGCGCCAAATCGCAACAAGCGTCACCTCAAAGCACTTCAAAGATACAGCTAAATTCAAGCCAATTCCAATCCAATTCATTGCGATACACTCACAATCCAATCAAATTCAATTCATTAAATTCCAAATTAGTCCAATTCAGAAAGAACCAATTGAAAAAGTAGCCCAGCTAAGGAAACCAACAGATTGCACCAAAACCTCTTCTGAATCCATTCCCCCCGTCCTGAGCATGCACGAGGCGACTGTGGAGAGAAAAAACTCCCTTTTAACAGGAAGAAACCTCCATCAGAACCAGAACCAGGAAGGGCGGCCATCTGCCTGGACCAGCTGGGGGCTGAGAGGACAGAAAAGAGGGGACAACAAGCACTGTAACACCAGGCCAGGGATACCTGCTGAGAGAGAGAAACACAAGTTAATGACCACAATGATGTCACATGTACATGGAGAGGAAAGAGAGCAGAGGGAGGAGAGGTGCATCATGGGAGCTCCCCCAGCAGGCTGGGCCTATAGCAGCAGAACTATGGGATGTTTCAGGGTCACCTGAGCCATCCCTAACTATTCATGGGTACCAGTGACGTCACGTCGACGAGACCGCCGCCATATTTGTGTCCAATTTGACAGTTCTCCTCAGTTTCGCTATGGCGGTACACACCTCACACTTGAACGAGACGGAGAGACAACGATATTTGTTACAAATTAACATTATTGGTTGCGACCCATATTTATTCCCCTCAACAGTATTTTGTCCACTAACCGCAAAACGCCTGCCCCAACTCACGTTCCCGTCTCTTCAGTCAAAGGCTTCTTCAGTTTGGATGCAAAACGGACCGCTACAGGAAATCTTTCCTGCCCACAGCCATCAGCATCTATAATAACTCCTTGATTTAATTGAGTTACATCAACATTTAATTTCCCTCTGGGATAAATAAAGTATTTTTGAATTTGAATTTTGAATTTCTATCCATTTGATCCACAATCCCTCCCCCTACAGCCAAGACAGCCTGAAGGCTTTTAAGAGCACGGATGCCTACCAGTAGGCTGTTGCTGGATGGGTGAAGGGATCACGGATATGGCACCCGGAGCCAAAGAAATTACATTTTAAACACGTGGTTTTGGTAGTAGTTTACCGTTAACGTTACCCTGTGTTAGTGGGGTTCCTTTGTCGACTGCTATCACAGCCAACAGCACAGCATATTCCTGGCATCTTTCAAATAACGTCAATTTTCAGTCTCTCGCTGATTTTTGTCCTACTCCACTTATTCTGGTAACGTGACAAATCTGTAACCTGTGGTGCGGGCGGACACAAATATGGCGGCGCAAAAATACTGTGACGTCATGTGGTCTTGATGAAAAAAGGAAAGTTTTAAGCCTGATCTTAAAGGTAGAGAGGGTGTCTGCTTCCTGAAGCCAAACTGGCAGCTGGTTCCACAGAGAGGGGCCTGATAACTGAAGGCTCTGCCTCCCAAACTGGCAGCTGGTTCCACAGAGAGGGGCCTGATAACTGAGGGCTCTGCCTCCCAAACTGGCAGCTGGTTCCACAGAGAGGGGCCTGATAACTGAAGGCTCTGCCTCCCAAACTGGCAGCTGGTTCCACAGAGAGGGGCCTGATAACTGAGGGCTCTGCCTCCCAAACTGGCAGCTGGTTCCACAGAGAGGGGCCTGATAACTGAAGGCTCTGCATCCCAAACTGGCCGCTGGTTCCACAGAGAGGGGCCTGATAACTGAAGGCTCTGCCTCCCAAACTGGCCGCTGGTTCCACAGAGAGGGGCCTGATAACTGAAGGCTCTGCCTCCCAAACTGGCAGCTGGTTCCACAGAGAGGGGCCTGATAACTGAGGGCTCTGCCTCCCAAACTGGCAGCTGGTTCCACAGAGAGGGGCCTGATAACTGAAGGCTCTGCCTCCCAAACTGGCAGCTGGTTCCACAGAGAGGGGCCTGATAACTGAAGGCTCTGCCTCCCAAACTGGCCGCTGGTTCCACAGAGAGGGGCCTGATAACTGAAGGCTCTGCCTCCCAAACTGGCCGCTGGTTCCACAGAGAGGGGCCTGATAACTGAAGGCTCTGCCTCCCAAACTGGCAGCTGGTTCCACAGAGAGGGGCCTGATAACTGAAGGCTCTGCCTCCCAAACTGGCAGCTGGTTCCACAAAGAGGGGCCTGATAACTGAAGGCTCTGCCTCCCAAACTGGCCGCTGGTTCCACAGAGACGGGCCTGATAACTGAAGGCTCTGCCTCCCAAACTGGCAGCTGGTTCCACAGAGAGGGGCCTGATAACTGAGGGCTCAGCCTCCCAAACTGGCAGCTGGTTCCACAGAGAGGGGCCTGATAACTGAAGGCTCTGCCTCCCAAACTGGCAGCTGGTTCCACAGAGAGGGGCCTGATAACTGAGGGCTCTGCCTCCCAAACTGGCAGCTGGTTCCACAGAGAGGGGCCTGATAACTGAAGGCTCTGCCTCCCAAACTGGCAGCTGGTTCCACAGAGAGGGGCCTGATAACTGAAGGCTCTGCCTCCCAAACTGGCAGCTGGTTCCACAGAGAGGGGCCTGATAACTGAAGGCTCTGCCTCCCAAACTGGCCGCTGGTTCCACAGAGAGGGGCCTGATAACTGAAGGCTCTGCCTCCCAAACTGGCAGCTGGTTCCACAGAGAGGGGCCTGATAACTGAGGGCTCTGCCTCCCAAACTGGCAGCTGGTTCCACAGAGAGGGGCCTGATAACTGAAGGCTCTGCCTCCCAAACTGGCAGCTGGTTCCACAGAGAGGGGCCTGATAACTGAAGGCTCTGCCTCCCAAACTGGCAGCTGGTTCCACAGAGAGGGGCCTGATAACTGAAGGCTCTGCCTCCCAAACTGGCAGCTGGTTCCACAGAGAGGGGCCTGATAACTGAAGGCTCTGCCTCCCAAACTGGCCGCTGGTTCCACAGAGAGGGGCCTGATAACTGAAGGCTCTGCCTCCCAAACTGGCCGCTGGTTCCACAGAGAGGGGCCTGATAACTGAAGGCTCTGCCTCCCAAACTGGCAGCTGGTTCCACAGAGAGGGGCCTGATAACTGAAGGCTCTGCTTTCCCAAACTGGCAGCTGGTTCCACAGAGAGGGGCCTGATAACTGAAGGCTCTGCCTCCCAAACTGGCAGCTGGTTCCACAGAGAGGGGCCTGATAACTGAAGGCTCTGCCTCCCAAACTGGCCGCTGGTTCCACAGAGAGGGGCCTGATAACTGAAGGCTCTGCCTCCCAAACTGGCAGCTGGTTCCACAGAGAGGGGCCTGATAACTGAGGGCTCAGCCTCCCAAACTGGCAGCTGGTTCCACAGAGAGGGGCCTGATAACTGAAGGCTCTGCCTCCCAAACTGGCAGCTGGTTCCACAGAGAGGGGCCTGATAACTGAAGGCTCTGCTTTCCCAAACTGGCAGCTGGTTCCACAGAGAGGGGCCTGATAACTGAAGGCTCTGCCTCCCAAACTGGCAGCTGGTTCCACAGAGAGGGGCCTGATAACTGAAGGCTCTGCCTCCCAAACTGGCAGCTGGTTCCACAGAGAGGGGCCTGATAACTGAGGGCTCAGCCTCCCAAACTGGCAGCTGGTTCCACAGAGAGGGGCCTGATAACTGAAGGCTCTGCCTCCCATTCTACTTTTAGAAACTCTGGGAACCTCAAGTAAACCTGCAGTTTGGGAACGAAGTGCTCTGTTAGGAAAATATCTTACAATGAGATCTTTAAGATATGATGGAGCTCGGTCATTAAGAGCTTTATATGTGAGGAGAAGAATCTTAAATTCTATTCTGAATTTAACAGGGAGCCAATGAAGAGAAGCTAAACCTGGAGAAATATGATCTCTGCTGTTAGTTCTCATCAGAACTCTGGCTGCAGCATTTTGGATCAGCTGAAGGCTTTTCAGAGAATATGTGGGACAGCCCAATAATAAAGAATTACAGTAGTCCAATCCTGAAGTAACAAATGCATGGACTAGTTTTTCTGCATCACTCTGAGACAAGATGTTCCTGATTTTAACAATATTACGAAGATGAAAGAAGGCAGTCCTAGAAACCTGTTTTATATGCGAGTTAACTTTTCACAACAAAACAAAAGTACGAACGAGCTTGGTTCCAGCATGAGCACGATATCACAGGGTCATTGCTATGTTGGATGGACAACATTAGTGACATCAGCTCTATAAATCAAACATACAGATTGTCCTGCCAGCCAAGTTGCAGAGATTTTGTTATAGTTGTTACACATGGAAGAAGAACAGTGCTGAACAGGTTTAATCATCCAAAACATTTTGTGATGCAATGTAGAGTTATTTTGTTCATATGACTTGGTGGTCCTTTTTGAAGAAGTCTTAGCCAACATGTTTTTAGAGATCTAACACGTAATAGCCATGCTTCTGAGAATCATTTCCTACCCTGAACCACTCCTGTACAAACTGTTCCTCATTTTTTTTACTGTTCTCTGTTTCACTAATCATGACAAGTGTAGCTGAGAGTTTCTTATCACAGTTGAAGAGTTCAGGAGGTGTAAATATGCTCGCAATTGGTTTTAAATACTTTTTTGTCACACATTTTTAGAAGTAAATAAAGTAGAACAATAAAGTAGGCAGACTTGGAGTCATGCTTCAGGAAAAGTAATGATGGTACCCATTTTCATTCAAATGGAATCTAGAGTCCCTTTTACTCTGGTTTGAAAACACCTAACACTCCCTAACATCTGGCTAAAGAATGGAATGGGAAAGGGTTTAATCTTTATTCAGTCCCATTTCAAATGACTCTGTCGTTGCTGCAGGTTTTAATCAGCTCTGCTTCTGATTGGCATTGAGGGGAACACACTACCCTTGTACTCAAGCTAATTTTACCAAAGGGGCTCCACTCAAGGCTGAGTGAACAGAGCTCACATTTTTCTGACAGAGTATATTGTAGATCTCAGACACCGAGGATAAACGTGCTGCTTCTAGGAGAAGGAAACAATTTAAGTGACCCGTTTTAGCAGCAACGGGATTTCTTTCAAAATATCCATTTACACATTACGTTTAGTGTAAAAATAAAGCAGACACCATTAAGTTTTCCCCAGCAGAATGCTTATTTTTTGTTGTGTGATTCTATTACAAATGTGAAATTTTATTCTTAAGATTACAAATGAGTTAATTAATTATGTGCTGTTTTTTACAGTGAAAATTAGTAGAAAAATAAGTCTCTCATGTATATTAGTCTGAAAGAAGATATTGTGGAAGCATTCCCCAAATGTTGATGGGTTATGCTAAAATAATGTCACCAAAGCCAAATCATAGGCATACCATCTTTCTAAATGACCTTTAAAATCCCTCTCAATAATGTGAGGTGGGAATCCTTATAGCATAGCATAGCATAGCATAGCATGGCTTGTTCAGCTTTCTGAATTCTGTTTAACGAGAAAAGCAGTGGAAGGGACAAAACATAATTTATTGAATTAAAAAAGTAAATAATCCATACTATGGTCTTCTTCTCTCATCATACATCTTTACCACTCAACTCCTTCTCTTTTTCCCTCCAGGACAATGTGATGCTGGAGAAGGCCTGCATGGCAGTAGAAGAAGCAGCCAAAGGCGGAGGCGTGTACCCTGAGGTTTTGTTTGAAGTGGCTCATCAGTGGTACTGGCTGTATGAGCAGTCAGTTGGCGGGGGCTCAGGCCAGCAACGAGAAATCTCTGGCCGCTGTGGGGCCAATGGGGGTTCAGGCCGGAGGCCTCCAGATTCCAGCTGTGGTGTCCTTGACAGCGGAGCCACCATGGAGTCTCCAGGGGTGGCAGCAGTGACAGCCTCAGTCACAGCAGCGGCCGTTGTACCCGTTATCTCTGTGGGCTCCACGATATATCAATCCCACGCTTTACCTGGGCAGGCTATGGCTCATCCCCACAGTCAGGGACTCCACCCCTACACCACCATCCAGGCCCATCTTCCCACCGTCTGCACCCCACAATACCTTGGACACCCTCTGCAGCACGTCCCTCGACCCACAGTCTTTCCTGTGTCTGCGGCTTCATATCCACAGGTCAGAATTTATTATCATAATAACATGTTGAAGCGTCCCTGGGCAAGACACCAAAAGTCACTGTGTAGCCTGTAAAACCGTATGAGTGTGTGAATGTGGCTTGTAGTGTAAAAGTGCTTCGAGCTAGACTATAGTGCTATATAAGTACAGTCCATTTACCATTTACTGAAAGGCAGCAGACTTTTTCAAAATGCAAAAAAAGCTTAGTGAGGAAAGAATAAGTTTATTTGTAATGACCTGATAACTACTGCGTCGTTCAAAAGTCCCACCCTAATAATTCAGAATGATTTACTCGAGAACCATGTGGAAGATAGTATGATACTGAATAAGTGAGTAACAATTGGTTCATAATTAACTGAAATATTCTAACCTCCACATATCTGGGTGTTTTCTGATCAGCTCTGTTATCAAACTCTGAGTTGGCACAAAAACTGGTCATTCATTACTCATTACAGAAACATTGGTTCCTCTTTTTGTGAAACTTCATGAAAATAAGTCTAAAGAACTAAGGAACTACTGTGTAACTAATTAGTGTGATGCAACACCTGACTTCTTACATACTAATGAAGTCATAATCTTAAGTAGAGTCGCTGCTTAATGGAATGCTTCACCACTAACCCAAGTTGCAGGTTTTTTTCAGCTCACTGCAATAAGGACCAGTGTAGGTCATTCCTGCCCACAGCTATAATCTTTTACACATAGTTTGTAATTATTTCAAAATGAGAGAAAGCTTTGTCTAGGTTGAAGCCTTCTCGTGAGAATAACAGGATCTGGCTAAAGTGAAAAAGTTTTAAAAATATTAACGAAGGTGAAAGAAGGCAGTCCTAGAAACTTGTTTTATATGTGAGTCAAATGATAAATTTTGGTCAAAAATAACTCCAAGGTTCCTCACTGTAGAACTAGAAGCTGAACCCTGGGGAACTCCATGACTTACTCTGGTGTGTGAGGAAGATTCTTCATTTACAAGAACAAACTGAAATCTATCAGATAAATATGACTTAAACCAGCCTAATGCAGTTCCTTTAATCCCAATAACATGTTCAAGTCTGTGTAATAAGATACTGTGATCGACCGTATCAAATGCAGCACTGAGATCCAACAGGACAAGCACAGACACAAGTCCGCTATCAGAGGCTAAGAGGAGATCATTGGTAACTTTCAGCAGTGCAGTTTCTGTGCTATGATGCACTCTGAATCCTGACTGAAACTCTTCAAACAGATTATTTCTGTGGAAATGATCACAAAGCTGAGCTGCAACTATTTTTTCAAGAACTTTAGACATAAAAGGGAGATTGGATATAGGTCTATAATGAGCCAACACTTCTGAATCAAGAGTAGGTTTTTTAAGTAAAGGTTTAATTACAGCAACCTTAAAAGTCTGAGGTACATATCCTGTCAACAAAGACAGATTGATCAAATCCAATATGGAAGTGTCAATTAATGGGAAAACCTCCTTGAACAGTCTGGTTGGGATTGGGTCTAAAACACAAGTTGATGGTTTAGAAGAGACTATTGCTGTTGTTAGTTCAGAGAGATCAACTGGGCAGAAGCCGTCTAAATATAAATCAGGTTCTAAAGATACTTCTAAAGCTGCTGTACTTGATGATACATCACTGATAATAGTGGGAAGGACTCCATCAATCTTATCTCTGATAGAAACAATTTTATTGATAAAGAAGCTCATGAAATCATCACTGCTGAGAGTTAAAGGAATAACTGGCTCAGCAGAGCTCGGACTCTTAGTCATACTGGCTACAGCGCTGAAGAGAAACCTGGGATTATTCTTATTCTCTTCTATCAATGATGAATAATAAGCAGTTCTAGCTTTATGAAGGGCTTTCTTATACGTTATTATACTATCTTTCCAGACTAATTGAGACTCTTCTAAATTAGAGGAACGCCACTGTCTCTCCAGCTTTCTTGCAGTCTGCTTTAAAGCACGCAGCTGTGAATTATACCAAGGAGCCAACCTCTTCTGACTGATTACCTTCCTTTTCAGAGGGGCAACATTGTCCAGTGCTGTACGCATTGAAACTATAGTGCTGTCAACAAGCACTTCAAACAAGTTTATGGAAACATGTCTGATTCAAAGGGTGGAATGCTCTCTCCGGGTCGGGAATGAGATCCTTCCTCAAGTGGAGGAGTTCAAGTATCTCGGTGTCTTGTTCACGAGTGAGGGATGAATGGAGCAGGAGATTGACAGGCGGATCGGTGCGGCGTCTGCAGTGATGCGGGCTCTGCACCGGCCCGTCGTGGTGAAGAAGGAGCTGAGCCAGAAGGCCAAGCTCTCGATTTACCGGTCAATCTATGTTCCTACCCTCACCTATGGTCACGAGCTGTGGGTAGTGACCGAAAGAAGGAGATCGCGAATACAAGCGGCCGAAATGAGTTTCCTCCGCAGGGTGTCTGGGCTCTCCCTTAGAGATAAGGGGAGAAGCTCGGTCATCCGGGAGGGGCTCGGAGTAGAACCGCTGCTCCTCCGCATGGAGAGGAGTCAGATGAGGTGGCTCGGGCATCTGGTTAGGATGCCTCCTGGACGCCTCCCTGGTGAGTTGTTCCGGGCCCGTCCCACCGGGAGGAGACCCCGGGGAAGACCCAGGACACGTTGGAGAGACTATGTTTCTCGGCTGGCCTGGGAACGCCTCGGGGTCCCCCCAGAAGAGCTGGAGGAAGTGGCCGGGGACAGGGACGTCTGGGTCTCTCTGCTCAAGCTGCTGCCCCCGCGACCCGATCCCCGGAGAAGCGGAAGATGATGGATGGATGGATGTCTGATTCACATTTATTTTTTGAGGCTTTTCAAAGGATAACTTCTGATTTGCTTCACTAGTTAATGGAAACCTTGCTGTAGTTGCATTCTATTCAAGAAAATGTTTGTCTCTGAGTTCTTCAAAATTTGGCAAATTTTGAAGAAAAAAAACCAACTCAACTGATAAACAGTAATCATCATCAGCAGTCACTCGTAGCTGAGTATGACTGTACTTCTTGGTCCTTGTGGACCCTCAGGTGGCTGACGAGGCAGATCCTGGAACTGCATACTTTGGTGCAGTGTGCACAGGGGTAATTTGTGGTGATGGCTCTGGGTTGGTTCTTTTTGGAGGAGGCTCTCTCCTTTCAACGTCTGTATTTGTCTTCGGCTGCATGGCAGAGATCCTCATTGTACAGTGCAGCACCCTCCTGGACAACGGTTCTCCAGGTCGCCCTATTGGTTGCAGCATCTTCTCCAGTCTTGAGGTCTATTGGGCTCCCGGAGCACATTTTCCTACCACAAGCTGTGAATATAGAACTTGTTTTTGGAGGCAGGCATGTGGATTACATGGCCAATCCATCCGAGCTGGTGTTGGGCAATAGTGGCAGTGATGGTAGGGATGCCAGAATGCTCCAAGACGCTGGTGTATGTGCATCTCTCCTCCAAGCTGATCCTGAGGATTTTCCTGGGACACCTCTGATGAAATGCCTCAAGTGCCTGCTGTATGTGGTCCAGGCTTCTGATCCGTACAGGAGGGTAGGCAGTATTAGAGATTTGTAGACCAGAATTTCAGTCCTCTCTTGGAGGTCGTGGTATTTAAAGACCTTTTTTTTCCGGATTCTTGAGAAGGCCCCACTGGGACAGCTAAGGCAGTGGTGTATTTCATCATCACTATTAGGAGGGTGCCATGTTATGTAAAGTGGCCCACATTTTCCTCTTGTCAATGTAGATCTTTGGGGGTTGGACAGGAATGTTTATGGTGGGTGGTGGCTGAAGGATTTGGGTCTTCTTTATGTTGATGACCAAACCAAGCTGCTTGTATGGCAAGGTAAGGCAATGCAATTTTATTTGTAGAGCACAATTCGTACACAAGGCAATTCAAAGTGCTTTATGCTTTGGCACATCCATCCAGAAAGCATTGTAGGTCCTCTTCTGAAAGATCTACAAGGGGTTCAACATCAGCATACTGCAGCTCCATAATGGATATGGTGGTAGTTCGACCTTTAGTCCTAAATCTATTCATGTTTGAATTTTGCCCGTTCATTTTATAAATAATTTTGACTCCCGGGGCTAGATGTTTAGCTGTGGGATGGAGGAAGGTGGTGAAAAACATTGAGAGGTGTAGGTGCAATTACAGAGCCCTGCTTGACCCCAGTGTGAACCCTAAAGGGTTCTGTCTCATCTCCACTGTCACTAAGCACTGTTGCTGACATGTTATCATGTTGCAGTGTATTTTTTTGGGCAGACAATTCACAGAATCCACTTAGAGACTTGGGGAGAATGTTTTTGACAGTGGGGTATGTCCATTAGCTAAAACCCGATGTAGGGCTTTTCCAGTTTTCCAGGAGGGAAATGCCAGGGTAATTTCACAGTCTGCCTTGTCTTCCTTCTTGAAGATGGAGACAATTTGATAAACAGACATACAGGCCAAAGGAAAAACATGTACATTTGATAAGAAAATACATTTCTTTTAACATGTCAAGTTTGCAGTCATAATAACTGTGGGCTACTGGCCTACCCATCCTCAGTGAAACAACCTTTTCCCCAAACACCAAGTGAAGTGATGTGAGGTCATGTTATCTTGCTTAGAATTGTCCTCGTGCATCACCAGTGTTTTACACCTGCCATATCAAATGAGGAGAGATAATGCTGTGTGCAAGCAGGAAGTTGGATGAGGCAATAAATGTAAACCATACATTTTCCTCAAAGTGTAGAACGGACATTAGGACATCCAGACTGTATTTGTCTCTGACAAGAGCAAATGTTTGAAGAAAAAAAAAAGATTCAGCCAAACCATTATGACCAAATGTCATTAATATACGAGTACTCCGCTTGTACACAAAATATAATGAAGCTAATGAAGAACATTGAACTCCGCTGACTTAGTCTTCCAGGTCATTGACAACCTGTTCATACATCTGTTGCACAGTTTAGGAAGAAGTCTTGGGGAGATGGTAAAGGCAAATTCATTCATACGGCACAATTTGCTCTGCACCAACAAGACGTCACCGAATGTATATAATGCAGAATGATGGAACACATAGGCAGACATGCAAAGTGGCAGGTGCACCATGACAACCAATGTCTAATTGCATGTGTAGCATCTGGAATCAATAGAACTGAACTGCTGTGTAACACAGGTCCCATTATAATACATAATTTAACCTTATATAGTCCCTGTTGAAATCCTCCAACATGAATAATGAACTACATTACATCTCATGCATGTTTTCATCTTTTTGTTTCTTTGCATGTTGCTCTGGTGGAAAACATATAGAAAAGAGAAGGTATAAATTCATTTCTTTGATTGATCTTTTCGTCAATTCATCAACCATCAAATGAATTTACACTAGCACATTGTGATGGCAGCACCATGCGGTGTGGATTTGATCAAATGCGGCAATTCTGACTGAAAGAACTATTGAAGCCTTTTGGATGAGAGTTGAAATGTCTTCAAGAACCAAGAAAAGAAGTTTAACTATCTTCTACTTTAGCACTTCAAATTTCTGAGCGAGAGCTTCATCCAAAACCGGTTGTGATGGAGGTTTCTTCCTGTTAAAAGGGAGTCGTTTCTCTGGCCTCGTGCACGCTCAGGACGGGAGATTGGATCGAAGAGAAGTTTTGCTGCAATCTGTTGGTTTTCAATGAGCTAGGCTACTTTTTTCATTTGCTATCAGTTGGACTAATTTGGAATTTACTGAATTGGATTTGATTGCATTCTGATTGTATTACAATGAATTGGATTGTAATTGGCTTGAACTGGACTGTATCTTTAAAGTGCCTTGAGATGACTGTTGTTGTGATTTGGTGATTTATAAATAAAACTAAACTGAAACCTTCTCAATATCTCAAAGTTGGTTGAAGTGGTGAAGTATACTTCAACAAGACAAAGACTCAAAGCACTAACGCAAAATGCAGCATATTGTCCACTATGCCTGATTGGACTTGTTGGACAGAAATATAAGGCTGCACCATGCTTGTAGGGTCATTTCCAAGAAGACTTGTGGCTGTTATTGCTACCAAAGGAGGTCAAACCAAGTGTTAGAGTACTTTATTCAGGGTAGTTTATTCCTCTAACAACTAGTTTTTACTCAGTAAAATGTATGTCAGTTCATTTGGAGAAGAATTACTGAGTCCAATGTAAGCTTAGACTGAAACAGTAAAGGCTCTGCAATGTTTATGTTGCACTGTACACATGTATTATTCACCTATGTAAAACTTACAGTGCACTTTCAGAATTGTATATGGTGGCTTCTATCGCCGTGGTAACTAGCTTTCTCATCTTCCACATCCAGATTCCTCTTCATATCTGTCACTTGTTGTGTGAGCTGTATTGTTTCTTCCTGCTCACGGGAGCTAATCTGGTGTTTATGTATGTCTGTGTCCTCAGGGAATGCACCCAGCCTTTATTGGGGCCCAGTACCCATTCTCAGTGGCCACTGGCCCCCAGGCGCCTCTGACAGCCACAGCCGTCACCTTCCCCGGTGTTCCCGTACCTTCTATGACTCAGATCGCTGTCCATCCCTACCACGCAGAGACGGGCCTACCCCTGAGCACCACTGTGGCAGGTCAGGATTGTGCTGTGTGTTGTCTTGGTCATTTTGTAGCTCTTGGTAATTGTGTGCACAGTGCTGAGGGTTTTAGTGCCAAGGACTGAGCTGATACTGTGTGTATCTGTCATGTGTTACAGTGGGCACTGTCCACGCCGGCCCTACCATCCAGGCCATACAAGGTGCATCTCTGCCCTCTGTCTCCTCCCAGCCTGCCTCATTGGTCAGCACTCCCTTCCCTGTAGAAGATGAGCAGCACAGCCAGCCAATCAGCCAACAGGGCCTGCACTACCTGCATTCTGCCTACAGAGTTGGTGAGGAGTGTCGGGATTATATTTTCATTTTAACTAGTGTACAGGTTAACTGACCAGATGATAGTAATATCTGTTGTTATTTTTTGTGAAGGCATGCTGGCGTTGGAGATGCTGGGCAGGAGGGCTCACAACGACCATCCCAACAACTTCTCACGAAGCCCACCTTACACCGAGGATGTGAAATGGCTGCTAGGACTTGCTGCAAGGCTGGGTGAGCCCACACATTCGGGAGTGCATATCAGTGTGAGAATGTACATGATATGATAACCAGATTCTAAGCTGTCATATAAACAGCACTTTTAACAGATGCACTGGTCCTGGACGGAAACCTTTCAAGACAACAAAGAAGCCAATAATGTCATTCACTTTGAAATGTTGAAAGTTCAGTTAAGAATCACCAATTAACCTAAAGTGCAAGTTTTTGGACTGTGAGAGGAAGCAGACACACCATATTACAAGCTGGCTGTTCACATTAAAGTAGAAAATACAGAATGCACTGTGGTGTTTAACATTTGTGACCCAAATGGGACAAAAAAAAAAGGATCAGAGTTTCAGTCCTACAAAGATTGGATAAAGTTAATCCAGTTATATAGTAAAGATAAAAAAAAAAGTGAATCCAGCTTTTTATTTTCTCTGGTGGAGCAGTTGACAAACTATTGAAAGGTTGGAATTGTAGCAGAGAGGGAGACTTGTTTGAAATCTCCATGAATTGTGTTGTCCATTTTGTTTGCTAATGATCTGAAATGCCTGATAAGTATAAAGAAATGATTTAACTTCCTTCATCTATTTCTTGGTCCTGATGCTTTGTGACATCCATCGTGTTTTCTTTTCAAATCTTCTGGGATTTGGGGTCTTTTTTCCAGGAATTAGTTATGTTTAGGAAAGCTCAATCAGCTGCTCGCCTTTATGAACAACTTTTCCTTTGGCGTAGCTCATCAACAGATGTTAAAAAGGGTCAGAAGTATGAGGACATATCACTCAAGCAGCACAGCTTCCAAATCAGCACAGAAAAAAAATCAACATCTTAGGCAATGAAGCGCAGAGGAAAATCTCAACAAATACAAATTGTTCTTTCCGGGTACTCCAGCTTTGTCTCACCACCCAAAAGCATGCATGTTAGGTTAATTTATTATTCTAAATGAACCATGGGTATGCGACTGCATGGTTGTTTCTCTCGCTTGTCTCTATGTGGCCCTGTGATGGGCTGCTGACCCGTCCGGGGTCACCTGGTAGCTTGGATAGGCTCCTGGATTTAGGTCATTCTGATGAAAACAGAAAATTCTAAAAAAAACGGTCTGTATGTAATTGGACTTGAATTGTTTGGGGGTCTTTGTTAAGTGCCAGGGGATGACCTCTGCTTTTAATTGCTGCCATATCAATAAACTGAATTGAATTAACTGTCCAGTCTGTTCAGCATTCCTTCTTCCTCTCTTCCTTCTTTCTCCAACCAGGAGTGAACTATGTCTACCAGTTCTGCGTTGGAGCAGCGAAAGGTGTCCTCAGCCCATTCGTCCTGCAAGAGATCATCATGGAGGCACTGCAGAGGTTGAACCCTGCTCACATCCACGCCCACCTTCGAACTCCTGCGTTCCACCAGCTGGTCCAGCGCTGTCAGCAGGCCTACCTGCAGGTGCGACACACAGCATCATGAGGCCCATACTCAGAAACCAGTGTAGTATTAACTGCAAAGGAATTCATCCCACTAATATCCATGAACTATTGTACATTAATATTTGTTATTTTTACATATCATTCCATAACTGGAGATTAAATGTTGGTGGTCAAAAGTTTCTGGGCGTGTTTAAAACATAACAACTGATGGAAAGCCAAACAGGAACAGTTAAATGAAACCATTACTCTTATTAAATGATAATCCCAAATTAAACCCAAAATAGAAGTAAGTAAGACAAGGCAAGGCAGGTTTATCTGTACAGCACAATTCAACAACAAGGTGATTCAAAGTGCTTTACAGAGACATTAAAACAGTAAAAATAAAAAGCATGATTTAAATTTTAAACAAAAAAAAAGGAAATACGAACAAAAGATAAAATCAGATAAAATCAGTAGTTAAAATATGATTAAGTTTTGAAACTCAAGCTTCAGATTTGGAGCTTTATTCAAATGCAGCTGAAAATAGAATGGAATAGAATAGAAAATGGAATAGAAAAATACTTTATTCATCCCCCAATGGGGGAAATTCAAATTAGTCAAGTAGCTCAAAAAAATATATAAATATAAAGTATTTACAATGATTGTATATTAACAACAACAATAATAATACAAATTCTAGTAAAAATACTACTACTAACTAATAATAATAAACGACTAAATAAACAAATAAATAAAAAAATCAATCAATCAATGTGAGAAGAAGTCAGCATCCCTGTTAAAAAGCCTTATGGCTGTAGGGACAAAGGACCTCCTGAAGCTCTCAGTCCTGCAGCCTCTCACTGCAGCTGCTCCTCTGTCCTGCAGGATGCTGTGGAGAGGATGTTTAATGTTCTCCAAAACAGAATATTATTTCCACCACAGCACTGAGAGGGTCCAGCCTTCTGCCTACAACAGAACCAGCCTTTTTCACCAGTTTGTCCAGGCACCTACAGTTTGTGTCTGTAGTGCAACTCCCCCAGCAGACAGCAGCATAGAACAGTGCACTCTCAGTGATAGTGTGATAAAACATGCACATCATATCACTGCAGACATTGAAGGACCTGAGCGTCTCAGGAAAAAGAGACGGCTCTGGCCCCTCCTGTACACTGCTTCTGTGTTGGCAGACCACTCCAGTTTATTATCCAGCACCACCCCCAGGTATTTGCAGATCTGAACAGTCTCTATCTCCCCTCCATCAATGCAGACTGACTGGTATGGAGTTTTAGATCTCCTGAAGTCCACCACCAGCTCTTTGGTCTTGGTGGTGTTCAGGAGCAAACAGTTCTTTTTGCTCCAGTCAGTAAAGGCCTCCACAAGGTCCCTGTACTCCCTCTCCTGCCCACCGTGCACACATGCCACAACAGCCGTATCATCAGAATATTTCTGAATGTGGCATGACTCTGAGTTGTACCTGAAGTCTGATGTGTACAGGGTGAAAAGAAAAGGAGCCAAAACAGTACCCTGCGGAGCACCAGTACTGCATTCCAGTGTTCCAGAAACACATTTCCCCATCCTGACATATTGTGGTCTGGCAGACAGATAGTCTATAATCCATGATGTCAGGGAGGGGGCCACACCCATACCTAGCAGCTTGTCTTTCAGTATGGGAGGCCGTATGGTGTTGAAGGCACTGGAGAAGTCAAAGAACATGATTCTCACATATGAACCAGGCACATCCAGATAAGCATATGCCCGATGCAACATGTACAGAATCAGGTCTTCCACTCCTGTGTTTCTGGTAGGCAAACTGGAGGGGGTCAAGAGGCTCAGCAACCTGCAATCTCATGCGATGAACAAGAAGTCTCTCCAAGGTCTTCATGATATGAGATGTCAGAGCCACCGGTCTGTAGTCATTCAGCTCCACCGGTTGCCCTAATTTGGACACCGGTATGAGACAAGAAGTTTTCCACAGTACTGGGACTTTTTCCATCTGAATGCTCATATTGAAGAGCCTCTGAAGAGGGACTGCTAGTTGACCAGCACAGTCCCTCAGAAGCCTTGGACAGACTCCATCGGGGCCTGAAGCCCTCCCTGGCTTAAGTCTCCTGAGCTCAGCTCCAACCTCCTCTATAGTTAGACACAGAGGTTGTAGCAGAGGGATGGCAAGAGGAGTGATGTTGCTATCAACCATAGAGATGGGGGTGGGGGTGCAGCTGGACAGAGGAGGGCTAGTGGTGGGAGTTGCTGCAGAGGTGGAGGTGCAGCTGGGCTTAGGAGGCCTGATGGTGGAAGCTGCCACACAGGTGGAGGTATAGCTTGGCTCAGGAGACCAGGCGGTGGAAGTTGCTGCAGAGGTGGAGGTGCACCTGGACAGAAGAAGCTTGTTGGTGACAGCAGAGGTAGAGGTGCAGTCAGGCGGAGGAGGAGGCTTGGCGATGCAGGTTGCCATTGAGGTGGAAGTACAGCTGGGCAGTGGAAGCAGTATAGAGGAAGCAGCTGTAGTGGTGGGGGTGGAGGGAGCAGCAGCAGAGGAGGGAAAAGCCACACTGTCAAACCTGTTGTAATAATGGTTGAAAGTGTTGGCTCTGTCCACATCACCTTCTACAGACTGAGAGTTCTTCAGTCTGTATCCAGTGATGGTCCTCATGCCCTTCCACACCTCCTTGGTGTTATTGTTCTCCAGCTGTCTCTCCACCTTTTTCTTGTACTCCACCTTAGCTCGACGTAATGTCTTTTTAAGCTCCTGTTGTACACTCCTCCGCCTTTCTCTATCCCCATTCTGGAACGCCCTCTTTTTCTGCTTCAGGAGGTCTTTGATGTCACTGGTGATCCATGGTTTGTTATTTGGATAGCACCTTACAGTCCTGACTGGAATCACAGTGTCCCTACAGAAGTTAATGTAGTCTATGATGGTGCTGACCCTCCTGTCCATGTCAATGTCCATTTCATCTTCCTCCAGCAGTACAGCCCAGTCTGTATGTGGGTTGTAGATAGACCATGCTGTGTCTACCCATCTACCCAGTGGTGGAAGAGACACTGTCCTGTAAGCCTCCTTCACGTTAGCATAGAACAGATCTAATGTCTTTTCTCCACCTGTTGGACAGTCCACATACTGTACAAAGCCAGTCAGGCAGGAGGATAGAGAGACGTGGTTGAAATCTCCTGTGATTGCAATGAATGCCTCAGGATGCTGGGTCTGTATCCTAGCAACGGCGTCATGGATGACGTCACACGCCGTTGTAGGTGCCGCCCTCGGTGGAATGTAAACAACGATGACGACTGTGTATGGGAACTCTCTGGGTGCATAGAACGCACGGAAACCAACTGACAGCAGTTCGATGTCTGGACAACAAACCCTCTCCTTAACGGTCACATTGCGGGGGTTTACCCATATCTGATTAAAGAACAGGATAACACCCCTGTCTTTCCGCTTACCGCCGCTCGTACTCAGGTCTCGATCTGCTTGTACGGCTGTGAAGCCGGGTATGTCCACACATGAGTCTGGTGTGTTGTCGTTCAGCCAGGACTCAGACAGACAAATCAAACTGCTCTCCTTATACAGCCGTTGGTTCCGCACAAGCGCCTCTAGCTCATCACACTTGTTTGGTAGTGAGTTAGCATTTCCCATAATCACAGAGGGCAGAAAAGGTTTGTACCTCCACCTCCTGTTGTGCCTCTTTGCCTTTAGTTTCGCTCCAGCTCTGCATCCACGGTACAGCTTTTTAAGCTCAGTCGGAATTGGATGTTTTATTCCGCGTCCAATCCTTGACAGTGCCAACAGTCCTTCTCTTGTGTACACTGCTCTACTGGAAGCAGTGCACATTGTCAAAAAATTCAAATAAAACAAAAAAGCAGATATGTTTAGATGGAAACTAAAATTTAAAAACGACATATAATCATATAAACGACAAGAAAAATTGAGAGCTACACAGACTTGCTGCCCATAAGGCCGGTTGCTATGCGCAAGCGCAAATAGGTGTGTCTTCAACCTGGACTTAAATCCACTGAGTGTTTCAGCTGATCTGAGGCTTTCTGGGAGTTTGTTCCAGACATGTGGAGCATAGAAGCTGAATGCAGCTTCTCCATGTCTGGTTCTGACTCTGGGAACTGATAGAAGACCGGATCCAGATGACCTGAGGGGTCTGGAAGGTTCATACTGGGTCAGGAGGTCTCTGATGTATTTTGGTCCTATACCATTCAGAGCTTTATAGAGCAGCATCAGAACTTTAAAGTCTATCCTCTGATGGACAGGCAGCCAGTGTAAATACCTCAGAGCTGCACTGATGTGGTCCACTTCTTTGGTCTCAGTGAGGACTCGAGCAGCAGAGTTCTGAATGAGCTGCAGTTGTCTAACTGACTTTTTAGGTAGACCTGTAAAGATGCTGTTACAGTAGTCAAGCCTACTAAAGATGAATGCATGGACTAGTTTTTCCAGGTCCTGCTGACACATCAGATCCTTTAACCTTGATATATTCTTAAGGTGATAGTAGGCTGACTTTGTTACTGCCTTAATGTGTTTTTCCAAATTTAGGTCTGAGTCCATCACTACACCCAGATTTCTGGCCTGGTTGGTAGTTTCTAGGTGTATAGATTGAAGTTCTGTGGTGACCTGTAATCGTTTCTCTTTGGCTCCAAAGACAATTACCTCAGTTTTGTTTTTGTTTAGCTGGAGAAAGTTGTGGCACATCCAGTCATTAATCTCCTCAATCCATTTACCAAGAGCCTGTACAGGGCCTCGGTCTCCTGGTGACATTGTAATATATATCTGCATGTCATCTGCATAGCTATGGTAGTTTATTTTGTTGTTTTTTATAATCTGTGCCAGTGGGAGCATGTAGATGTTAAACAGAAGGGGTTCCAGGATGGAACCTTGGGGAACTCCACATGTGATTGTTGTCTGCTCAGATGTAAAGTTACCTGTTGACACAAAGTATTTCCTGTTCTCTAAGTATGTTTTGAACCAGTTTAGTACAGTTCCTGAAAGTAAGGCGAACATACTGACGAAGATTCTCAGTCAACCATGTAATGTAATCATAAGAATGAATAAGGGCAACTGGACTCCTTCTTGGATCTTGAAGATGCTTTAGCTCTAAACTAGATTGTAGGGAATATCAGCTCATAAGCAGAGAGAGTCGTTATTGTTTGTTTAATCATTGACCACACTTATCATGAAAGGGACTTTTCTTGAAATGGATATGTCAATATTCAACTGACATTAAAGAGGTTTGCTTTAGAAATAAGGGCATTAAGATCATCTCTTGAGATCTTTTTTAAGTGGGGTATACTAAAATCTGCATCATTACATATGTTATTGTTTGAACACGAGAAACTGCTACAAAAAAAATGGACCAGACTCGGTGAATAATTCCCTAAATTCAACAATTCACCTTCTAATACTGGCTTAGCACCTAATAAAGAACCTCCTGATCCCTACAATCCCAATATAGACCAATGAGCAGTGCTGACCAACATGTCAGTGGGGTCATCAGGTGGGAACCTCCTTTCATCAGTGTTTCGTCTAGTTGGGCCCACGACACCTCCAGGAGGCTAGACAATGACCACTGGCGTCCCAGAGTCACCCCCCTAATGCCATCCATCACTGCTCCTCACACCACAACAACCATCTTTTTTTTCCCACAGCCACAAGCTACCTCCGCCTCTCACCCAACTGCCCACCAGTCACAGCGTGGTGGGGATACGAACCCTGGTTCGGGTAGGGGGTAGAAATAGAAGAGGTAAAAATAAGTACGAATGGGATTCAAACCCTGGTTCGGGTAGGGGGTAATGAAAATATAGAGGGTTCCAGAGGTGGAGGCAGGACAAGACACACTAGCATAGGGGTCGGCAACCCATGGCTCCGGAGACGCATGCAGCTCTTTCATCCTTATACTGCAGCTCCGGGTGGCTTGGGAAAATAAATTAAAAAGTATCCAATTGAAGTCTATTTTATTTGTGTTAGTTCTTTATTTTTATTGTAGTTCTAAATTGAAAGATTTTTGTGATATTGAAATATTAAAATGATATTTATTATTTTTATTATTTTTCGTCGCTCAAAATTTGCATCCCTAAGAATAGGGTAAACAAGCCCCTGCTGGGCCCCCAGCTATTATTGCTTCTTCTAATCCAAATCCACTGACTGGACTTTACTGCCACATCTGACACTTCCTTCACTATTTTCCTCACACTCTGTCCACTTACACCCAGCTCCCTCAACAATGAGACAACAGACTTTGCAACAAATCCTCTACATACTACTTCCACTGGACAGATTCTAACCTTCCATCCTCGCTGCTCTGCTTCTGCCCCCAACTCCACATACCTAAGCTTTTTCCTTTCATATGCTTCTGCTACTAATTCCTCCCAAGGAACAGTCAGCTCTATGAAATAGACTCTCATTCCACTCCTTGACCACAAGACTATATCAGGCCTTAGATTTGTAGAGGCTATCTCCTGGGGAACAACAAGCTTATTTCCTAAATCTACCTGCATCTCCCAATCACAAGCATCCTCCAAGCTGCCGTGCCTCCTTATAGTCTTATTAACTTTCTCCCCCTCTTGAACAAACTGCCTTTGCACCCCTTAACATTTCCTCCTGTCTACGAACCGGCTCAACAACTAGCTTTCTCTTTTCCTTGGGACCTGCTCTACTCCACACTGGTTTGTCTGGGCCAAGCCCCAAGCCTCCCCGGCCTATTTGCACATTACCACAATCTCTGCATGTCTAAGAGTTGCTTCTGCCTCCTGAGCTGCCATTCTTGGATTCCACTTCCTCCCCTTGGTTGGGTTTGGAACCACCTTACTAACTACCACATCTTTACTCCAGGGTGGGAGGGGTTACTGGTACCTGATTGGTTTGTCCTGACCAGAGCGCTCGCGAGCTGACCCGAGGGTAGACGACAGTTAGACTCATTAGCTGAGGGGACCCGCTTGAGAGGCTAAAGATAATATTGACTGACGCAAGCTAACGTTAGCTTTTTCATAGTTTGGCTGATCCTGCAATTTATAGTCAGGTGTGACTTGTATATCAAAATATATATAATTTCACATGTCTTTAAATGTTAATTCATACTGACTGACATGAACCAAGGAGTAAACATTGCTATCTACAGCTGCAAGAGGACACTCTAGGCTTGTGCCAACTATATGCTGCTCCTGTACCACTGAAAAAATTAACTTAAAGACAGCTGAGAAAGACTGAACACAAACGAAAGGCTGCCAGAAAGAAAATCCTATTTTGCAGATTACAAACTGCAGGTAGTAAAAAATGCAGCCGAAAACGGTACTCGAGCAGCAGAAAGAAAGTTTGGAGTGAGTGAGAAACTTGTGAGGGACTGGAGAAAAGCAGAGGTTAATCTGACTGCAGTGAAGAAAACAAAGAAAGCTAATCGAGGGCTGAAAGCAAGATGGCAGAGCTGGAGGAACGAGTCCACAGGCGGGTGCTGGAACAGCGTGCTGCCGGGAGAGGCTCGTGTAAATACATCTGCCTTTCAATCTGAAATCCAACTATGTATGTAGGACTAATGTTATGGGTAAAATAATTTACATATTTTACTCTGTGGGTTAGGGAAGGCCTGTAGTTTATTTCTCTCAACTTGTGAAACGCTCCTTTTCTACACTTGGCATAAATGTGTTTTTTGAAATCAGATTTTTCAAGTGAACAGATATCTGTATAACATAACATCTGAACCAAGTGTGAATTAAACTAGAAGTTCACCCCAATACTAACAGTGTATTTCCTGTTGGGAGAGAAAGATGCTGTGGTGGTCAAACAACTGGATGCAGGTATCAAGTGCAGCTGGAACTGGTCTTGGCTCAAATTAGAAAGTGAAAGGACAAGAGTTGTCATTTCATCTGTCAAATGTGTTCAGGAAGATCCGTAAGCAGAGGTTTGCATGGCGTATTTTCTGTCAGAAAGACATTCATACTGTCCTATAACTGCTTGATTTTTCTCTCAAAGTGCACCAGATTGATATTTTTAAATGTCCAAAATTTTCTTGCCCCCCTGGAACCCCCTCGAGGGGTTGTATCCTTCTCACCTTTTGCACCCCTGACCCGTTTTCATGTCTGATCAACCTAGGAAACAACCCAAACTGCAGACACCACAGCTTCAACTTTCCTGGAAGCCCTGAATTATCTATAATCTATAATGATAATAAATACTTGGTAAAAGTTGGCAGAAAATCTGAGTATATTAGAAAGTAGTCAATTTATTGCTAGTGAAAAGTAGAGAAGAATGAAAAGCTTTCATGGCCAGGCCAGTAGGAGGCAGCACTCAAAACATTGACATTGATCATGTTTCTTGTCAGGATCCAAGTAGCAGTTAAATGACCTCCAATGATGATGTTGTAGCCAGAATCATCTCAAAATATATGAGCTGAAATCATTAAATACCAGCTGGATGGGTCTGCTGTCATCGATTGAAGGAAAAATATTATAGTTACCGTTAAGCGAGAAGGCTTCGGGTACTGTTACAGGTCCTAACAAGAATAAGACTGCTTTATATTTGATATACTCTGATGTATGTGATAAACAAACGCTCACAAAAAGGCAAACAGTTGATCTTTAACAGTTGGCTTTCTTTGATTTATGTTTTTGAAATCAATATACACTGCTTGGCCAAAACAAAAGTCGCCACCTACAAAAAAAAAGGTCACACTCTAATATTTCGTTGGACCGCCTTTAGTTTCGATTACGGCACTCATCCGGTGTGTCATTGTTTCCATAAGCTTCTGCAATGTCTCAAGAGTTGCAATCATTTTTCACCAAGATTTCGTATTGATGATGGGAGAGTCGGACCACTGCGCAAAGCCTTCTGCAGCACATCCCAAAGCTTCTCAGTGGGGTTACGGTCTGTTCTCTGGGGGCCAGTCCATGTGTGAAAAGGATGTCTCCTGCTCCCTGAAGCACTCTTTCACAGTTTGAGCACGATGAATGCATTGTCATCGTGCCATCAGGGAAGAAAAGTCCACTGATGGAATAATCTGCTCATTCAGTATGTTCAGGTAGTCAGCTGACCTCGTTCTTTGACTTCACCTTTGAACCTCGACCCGACCACCTGCTGCAGCCCCAGATCACAGCACTGCTCCCACAGGCTCCATGGGTGCCTCTCCTCTTACCCTGATGCACCCATCACTCTGGAACAGAGTAAATCTGGACTCCTCAGACCACATGACCTTCTTCCATTGCTCCACAGTCCAATCTTCATGCTCCCAGTCTTTTTCCCCGATTAGCCTCACTGATTAGTGGTTTTCTCAGTCTCATCTAAGGAGAGCAGTCTCCTTAGATGTTTTCTCTGCTTGGTGCATGCAAATAATTTGACCCTTCTCAAACAGACTAACATCTTTTCCACCGCCACGGGATGTGTCTTTAAACATGGTTATAAAGGAAATGAGAAGCTGCTCATTGCATCAGTTTGGGTTAAATTACTTGTTGCCAGCTGAAAGATAATCGCCCATGCAGTAAATCCAGGTGGCAACTTTTTTTTTGGCCAGGCAGTGTATGTGCAACATAATGCACATTGTATAATATAATGCCGTGTCATGTGTTGAAGACACTGGAGAACATTTTGAATGGCTGCAAACGTCCAAGAGTTTGGTGTGAAGTTGGTTCAAACTGAGCAAAGATTTTCACATGAGAAGAACCTCTTGTCAATGATTGTCCCAGATATTTATAGGACTGCACTTGTTCAATGACTTGTCCCTTGATCCTAACAGGTTCAGGTGTTTTGATATTCTTCCTAAAATCAACAGCCATGTCTTTGGTCTTTGTTAAATTAAGATGTAGGTAAGAGTCTTCACACAGGGGCTGTGGTCCTTTTCATTTCCCTGCAGCAGGCTAACAGTTACAGAGTCATCTGCACACTTTAAAATAAGGCGGTTGTTAAGAGGCTCTGACACATCAGTGTATAAAATGAATAACAAAGGTGAGAGCACGCCCCCTTGTGGTGAGCCTGTGGAAGATCACACTTTGTCAGATAGAAACCCATCAACTCTGACCCTCTGTGTCCTGTTTGTTAAGAAGTTTAAGATCCAGCCCGCAAGATTTGTACTCAAGTTAAAATGTTCTAAAAGCCTCTATGTTAGAGTATGCGGCTGGACTGTGTTAACAGCAGAGGAAACATCCATGAATAACAGCCGGGCACGACACCCGATTCCTTCAAGATGTTTAAAAAGCAAATTAAGAAGGGTGAGTGTGGCATCCTCCACTCCCTTTTTGGGCCTATAGGCAAATTGCAATTGGTCAAATCCGCTCTCTGTATTTTTCAAAATTTCCAGCCGTACCAGTTTTTCAAAGATTTTCATAGTGATTTAAGTCCAGGCCACCGGTCTAAAATCATTCCGTGTTGTGGGCCACTGGATTTAGGGACCGGGACAACCACAGCGTCCTTCCAAATCCTGGGGACCTGCTGCGCTTCTAAGGATCTAATAAAAAGCTTGTGGAAAACTGGACTCAATTCTTTTGCACAGGTTTTAAGTAACCGGCCACAGATGTTATCTGGTCCATGACTTTTGTTCACCTTTGTGCTGAAAAAAGCTCATACAACCTCCTCCTGTGATACAGAAGTTCTGAT
Source organism: Odontesthes bonariensis (assembly GCF_027942865.1). Lineage (NCBI taxonomy): Eukaryota > Metazoa > Chordata > Actinopteri > Atheriniformes > Atherinopsidae > Odontesthes > Odontesthes bonariensis. Next base: position 46,017,270 of record NC_134507.1, read on the forward strand.
TGTCACGCAGTTCAAGCTGTAGTGTTTGTATTTCCTTACTAAAATCAATCATATCAAAACGATTATAAAAACAATTAAGAGCATTAGCAAAGTCAGTATTTGAGCTGAAGCCATTTAAAGTGACATTAATTCTTTCTCTTGTGTTCTGGAGGCTGGTGATGGTCTTCATACTGGACCAGGCTGAACCAAGGCTGTTAGGAGCCATTTTGTTCTCCAGTTTGCTTTTATAGCTCTGTTTTGCCTTTAAGAAGTTCTCTGTGAGCTGTGTGTAGATCTGATGCTTCTCCTTGTTGAAACGCTAGCTTCTTTTTCATTATAAAGGACTTAACGGATTTATTTATCCATGGCTTATTATTGGTATATTTGACCTTCTTACTGGGTATAATCGTCTCTGCAGAAAGCTGAATATGAACAGATCGCATCAGCTACTTCATCCAAGTCCTCACAAGATTCCTCCAACGTTTCCCAGTCCGTACAATCAAAGCATCCCTGCAGTGCACAGCGTCATTTGTCCAGACTTTCACATCCCTCGTTTGGATTTTCTCCCTCTTTAGAACAGTCTTATAGGTGGGGAGGAGATGCACACAGTTATGGTCTGCCAGGCCCAAAGGGGGGAGGGGAAGTGATTTAAAAGCGTTTTTAATAGACCCATAACACAGATCCAAAGTCTTGCCACGTCTGGTTGGACAAGAGACAAATTGGAAAAAGTTTTAAGGGTCTTTTCCAGTGAAACATGATTAAAATCACCCAATATGAAATTTGGGGCCTCTGGTGATATAGTCTGAAGACTCTGTGTGACATCATATGTGGTGCGGGAGGCAGAGGAGGCTTTCGCCTTTGGGTGAATATATACAATAGTTATAAAAATCTGGGGGAACTCACGAGGGAAGTAAAACGGGCGCAGTGACAGACAGAAGTTGGACGCACAGAAGAAGTCTGGTGCACAGAATTTCTCTCTGATAGTGACAGAGCTGCAGTATCGTTTGTTCACATATAAACAAACTCCGCCCCCTTGTGTTATCCCCGTCACCTCAGCATTCCGGTCGAGGCGGAAAGGGGTCCCGAAGCCATCAAGAGAGAGATCAGAGTCTTGGTCCTGCTCGCTGAGCCATGTTTCAGAGAAGGCTTTAAAACCCTTCTGGAAGCAAACCTTCCCACTTTACTTCTCAGGGCCTGTGCGTTGGCCATGATGACCGAGGGCAGGGGGTCCTGCTGAGCTGCCCCTCCATCAGGCGCAGTCTGACACCTCCTTTTCCTAATCTTTCTCATAGCGTTTGTATGAGAACCATGATCCCGCCGAATAAGCGCTGGCAGGCGTAGTGTGACATCTCGTTCATTTGCAGCAACACATGAGAATAGACATGACGTGTCCTCTCTGGGATGACGGCTCCGCTGACATCGTTCGCCAATAGAAAGTGCGATAGAAGCCACAATAGGGCCAGAAAAAAAGAGACCCATGTCAGATCGCTGAGTACTCGCTTCCACATGACACTCACTCGAGTTACATAGAACATTTAGGGACATTAAAAACTCCTTACTGCCGGTCGCTGCATGCGTAAGCGCCCTGTCTGCCCTGTCTCGCCCTGTCTGCCCTGTCTGCCCTGTCTGCCCTGTCTCGCCCTGTCTGCCCTGTCTGCCCTGTCTCGCCCTGTCTCGCCCTGTCTCGCCCTGTCTGCCCTGTCTCGCCCTGTGTGCCCTGTCTGCCCTGTGTGCCCTGTCTGCCCTGTCTGCCCTGTCTGCCCTGTCTCGCCCTGTCTCGCCCTGTCTCGCCCTGTCTGCCCTGTCTGCCCTGTCTGCCCTGTATCGCCCTGTCTCGCCCTGTCTGCCCTGTCTGCCCTGTCTCGCCCTGTCTGCCCTGTCTGCCCTGTATCGCCCTGTCTCGCCCTGTCTGCCCTGTCTGCCCTGTCTCGCCCTGTCTGCCCTGCCTGCCCTGTATCGCCCTGTCTCGCCCTGTCTGCCCTGTCTGCCCTGTCTGCCCTGTCTGCCCTGTCTCGCCCTGTCTGCCCTGTCTCGCCCTGTCTCGCCCTGTGGACCAGCAGAGGCAGGTACTCCTGCTTTCTAACTCCACCCCGGAGCCATGGAGCTTTTTTTGTTGCTGTTGTTGTTTGACCACTGTGGTGGTCTTAGTATCAGTAGAAGAAAATGACCAGCTGGTCATCATGAGTCAGGAGAGAGCAGCTCTGCATGACGACTGAAAAACCCTCCAGGGTCTTTTGCTTCTCCAGAATAACCCCCAACAGAATACTGCCCTCTTCTGCACAGTTCAATCCCTTTGCTCCCCTCCAACCCAACCCTAACCCTTTAGGACCAGAGCCCTAATCCTAAGCCCACCTTCCCCATGCCACTTCTTCAAAAGTAAAAATGAATTTTGATAACTTCATACGGCCCTCGTCTCATCTCTTTTAACCTCTCTTGCGGTACATAAAGAAGGACCCTGTGTCCACCGCACCCACCCATTGCAAACTCACAGCACATTGCAAACTATACGAAGGGTTCCCACGGAGTCGCTTCTAAAGGGTTCATACACGCAGCATGAGCAGCCAGATCCCAGGATGAGTGTGCACCCCCCTGGTCTCTGCACCAAACTCCAAACCTAACCCTACATCCACTCCGGTCATTACAGTTACGCTTTCCTCAAAGCTGTCTTTGATTATCTGTAAATCCTCATCCAGATATATCTATAATGCAGATGTAGAGTTCACGAGTTACAGTGCATGAGCTGAATGTTCACTCCTTCTGTCCCTGCAGTACATCCACCACCGGCTCATCCACCTGACGCCCGCTGACTACGATGACTTTGTCAACATCATCCGCAGTGCTCGAGGAGCTTTCTGCCTGACGCCCGTGGGCATGATGCAGTTTAACGACGTGCTGCAGAATCTGAAGAGGGGCAAGCAGACCAAGGAGCTGTGGCAGCGCATATCTCTGGAGATGGCAACCTTCTCCCCCTGAGCAGCACACTGCAGGGAGTATTGCTACTGCCATTTCTGAGGCAGACACAGTCCTGGTGTCCTGCCCTGTTTGGGACCCTGCTGCGTGGACTCAGCAAACAGCCAGGAAAGTCAGCTCCGGGATCCGTGACCCACGGACCCCCGTTTGTGGCTTGGTCGCTCAGAGCTCAGTGGAGATACCCGCTCACCTCCTGACTCCACACTCTTGATTTACCATGATTTATGTTTTTGTAACTATGAAAAGACAGTTTTCTCCTCTATTTCTTTGTCTCTAAAGAGAAGACTGAAAAGCATCTTATGTTGACTTATTTTCCACTGTTCTGTAGTTTTGTAGTATTGTTTTGTATGAAGCCACTGAGTGTGAGTCACTTTCACGCTGCAACATTCCGGTCCAGAGTGGTAGGTGCTGTGAGGCTTCATTCACCAAAAACTTCTCACTATGGATGTGAATTTTTGCAGTGTGGGGTAAAAAGAAGATCTGCAAGAAAAAAGTTTAATATGAGAAATTTTATTGTGAGAATGATTGAGGATCTTTCAGTACTTTGTTGAATCTTCTTTGATACCTGTATGCATGTTTGCAGAGAGGAATAGGAAAAGAATGACAGTCCTGTGGTCATGTGGGATCCATACTTCCATTTCAGCCTGCCTGAGGAGGGACGTGAACGCAGCTCCAGACCAAAACAAGAGGCCATCTCATCACCAACAGCTGGAACATCTGGATCATCACTTTCACTGGGCGTCATCGTGCATTTTTATTCTAACTTTTTATCTCTCCAGCCCGAACATAACTTCTAAATTTTTGGTTTTCCAAGTTGACGCTACAGTGGATCTAAAGTTGTCTTCCCGTGTCTCACTAGATGTGCACAGATTTTTAGCACTGATTTTGGTAAATAAACATTTGATTTACAGGATTTTTCAGCACCTAGAAAAGATTAAGCCAAATTAGTCATATTTAACTTGGAAAGCTTCTTCACAAGATCTGTACAAACTCCCAGCTAAAACAACATGCAGTTAAATGTGACCAAAGAATTACTCTTAAGAAAGAGAAGTTCCATATACAGTCCGTCTTTCCAGCATCCAGCACAGAGTAGTTGAAATGCATTAGCTGGTCTGGACTGCAGTGTCCTGCAGGAACTGACACGTTTGAAGCAGACACAGTGAAGAAGACAGCCCCATGCTGGAGGGACGGCAGCTGCCTCGTTGAAACAGAACCACTGAGCTCTCTCATTGAATCAGTAGGTTCCTTCAGGCTGTTACTCTGGGAGGCTTCGGTAGGTCTCTGGGAGGCTTCGGTAGGTCTCTGGGAGGCTTCGGTAGGTCTCTGGGGGGCTTCGGTAGGTCTCTGGGAGGCTTCGGTAGGTCTCTGGGAGGCTTCGGTAGGTCTCTGGGGGGCTGCACAGCTGCTGGATGAGATGCAGCTGTGGTGTGCCTCTGGCTTGTGTGATGCATGATTTCCAGTGCTTTCCCGACATCAGACTCTGCTGTGTGTTTGGGCGCCTCTCTTCAGTGTGGTTAGCTCCTAGACCATGGTGCTGTTACTACAGGACATGTTACGCTCTCTGTCCAGGCAGCTGGTGTGGTTCTGAACCTGAAGGTGACTTTGTAGAAAATGTACTGTGATATTTTTGTATTCCTCTGAAGTGTAGCTTGATTGAAGGGTTCTATATGTACTTATTGCAAAAGGTTCTAATTTAGAAAGAAAAGAATAAAAAAGCAATACTAAAAGTGTAGAGTTTACTTAATAAAGATTGTTAAAACACTAAACCTCTGTGACTGACGTCTGGAATTTAGTTGGATTTTCCATTGGATTCAGATGCATGAATCATGCATCGACACAAAAACAACGTGTACACCTTGTTGTGCTCGTCAACAGGTATTTATGAAGAAAAGAGGAGAGTTACAAAAAAACAAAATGGTTCATTTCATAACCTGATCTAATTATGGGTGCTAAAATAACTTCATCCATGTGTCCATTAGATTCACCTCAGTTTTATTTCTATAGCGCCAGATCACAACAAATGTCATCTCAAAATACTTCAAAGATACAGGTGAATTCAAGCCAATTACAACCCAATTTATTGTAATCCAATCAAATCGAAGTCATTAAATTCCAAATTAGTCCAATTCACACAGTCCATAAAAAAATAGCCTAGCTAAGGAAACCAACAGATTGCACTGAAACTTCTGTTCAATCCAATCTCCCGTCCTGAGCTACACGAGGTGACTGTGGAGAGAAAAAAACTCCCTTTGAACAGGAAGAAACCTCTGGCAGAACCAGAACCAGGAAGGGTGGCCATCCGCCTCGACCAGCTGGGGTTTGAGAAGACAGAAAAGAGGGGACAACAAGCACCGTAACACCAGGCCAGAGATACATGCTGAGAGAGAGAAACACAAGTTAATGACCACAATGATGTCATATGTACATGGAGAGGAAAGCGAGCAGAGGGAGGAGAGGTGCAGCATGCGAGCTCCCCCAGCAGTCTGGGCCTATAGGAGCAGAACTATGGGATGTTTCAGGATCACCTGAGCCATCCCTAACTATAAGCTTTATCAAAAAGGAAAGTTTTAAGCCTGGTCTTAAAGGTAGAGAGGGTGTCTGCTTCCTGAAGCCAAACTGGCAGCTGGTTCCACAGAGAGGGGCCTGATAACTGAAGGCTCTTCCTCCCAAACTGGCAGCTGGATCCACAGAGAGGGGCCTGATAACTGAAGGCTCTGCCTCCCAAACTGGCCGCTGGTTCCACAGAGAGGGGCCTGATAACTGAAGGCTCTGACTCCCAAACTGGCAGCTGGTTCCACAGAGATGGGCCTGATAACTGAAGGCTCTGCCTCCCAAACTGGCAGCTGGTTCCACAGAGAGGGGCCTGATAACTGAAGGCTCTGCCTCCCAAACTGGCAGCTGGATCCACAGAGAGGGGCCTGATAACTGAAGGCTCTGCCTCCCAAACTGGCAGCTGGTTCCACAGAGAGGGGCCTGATAACTGAAGGCTCTGCCTCCCAAACTGGCAGCTGGATCCACAGAGAGGGGCCTGATAACTGAAGGCTCTGCCTCCCAAACTGGCAGCTGGTTCCACAGAGAGGGGCCTGATAACTGAAGGCTCTGCCTCCCAAACTGGCAGCTGGATCCACAGAGAGGGGCCTGATAACTGAAGGCTCTGCCTCCCAAACTGACAGCTGGTTCCACAGAGAGGGGCCTGATAAGTGAAGGCTCTGCCTCCCAAACTGGCTGCTGGGACCACAAGAGAGGGGCCGGATAACTGAAGGCTCTTCCTCCCAAACTGGCAGCTGGTTCCACAGAGAGGGGCCTGATAACTGAAGGCTCTGCCTCCCAAACTGGCAGCTGGATCTTCTTAGAGGGGCCTGATAACTGAAGGCTCTGCCTCCCAAACTGGCAGCTGGTTCCACAGAGAGGGGCCTGATGACTGAAGGCTCTTCCTCCCAAACTGGCAGCTGGTACCACAGAGAGGGGCCTGATAACTGAAGGCTCTGCCTCCAAAACTGGCAGCTGGTTCCACAGAGAGGGGCCTGATGACTGAAGGCTCTGCCTCCCAAACTGGCAGCTGGTTCCACAGAGAGGGGCCTGATAACTGAAGGCTCTTCCTCCCAAACTGGAAGCTGGTTCCACAGAGAGGGGCCTGATAACTGAAGGCTCTGCCTCCCAAACTGGCTGCTGGGACCACAAGAGAGGGGCCTGATAACTGAAGGCTCTTCCTCCCAAACTGGCAGCTGGTTCCACAGAGAGGGGCCTGATAACTGAAGGCTCTGCCTCCCAAACTGGCTGCTGGGACCACAAGAGAGGGGCCTGATAACTGAAGGCTCTGCCTCCCAAACTGGCAGCTGGATCCACAGAGAGGGTTCTGATAACTGAAGGCTCTTCCTCCCAAACTGGCAGCTGGTTCCACAGAGAGGGGCCTGATAACTGAAGGCTCTGCCTCCCAAACTGGCTGCTGGGAACACAATAGAGGGGCCTGATAACTGAAGGCTCTGCCTCCCAAACTGGCAGCTGGTTCCACAAGAGATGGGCCTGATAACTGAAGGCTCTACCTCCCAAACTGGCAGCTGGTTCTACAGAAAGGAGCCTGATAACTGAAGGCTCTGCCTCCCAAACTGGCAGCTGGTTCCACAGAGAGGGGCCTGAAAACTGAAGGCTCTGCCTCCCAAACTGGCAGCTGGTTCCACAGAGAGGGGCCTGATAACTGAAGGCTCTGCCTCCCAAACTGGCAACTGGTTCCACAGAAAGGAGCCTGATAACTGAAGGCTCTGCCTCCCAAACTGGCAACTGGTTCCACAAGAGATGGGCCTGATAACTGAAGGCTCTGCCTCCCAAACTGGCAGCTGGTTCCACAGAGAGGGGCCTGATGACTGAAGGCTCTGCCTCCCAAACTGGCTGCTGGGACCACAAGAGATGGGCCTGATAACTGAAGGCTCTGCCTCCCAAACTGGCAGCTGGTTCCACAGAGAGGGGCCTGATGACTGAAGGCTCTGCCTCCCAAACTGGCTGCTGGGACCACAAGAGATGGGCCTGATAACTGAAGGCTCTGCCTCCCAAACTGGCAGCTGGTTCCACAGAGAGGGGCCTGATGACTGAAGGCTCTGCCTCCCAAACTGGCAACTGGTTCCACAAGAGATGGGCCTGATAACTGAAGGCTCTGCCTCCCAAACTGGCAGCCGGTTCCACAGAGAGGGGCCTGATGACTGAAGGCTCTGCCTCCCAAACTGGCTGCTGGGACCACAAGAGAGGGGCCTGATAACTGAAGGCTCTGCCTCCCAAACTGACAGCTGGATCCACAGAGAGGGTTCTGATAATTGAAGGCTCTGCCTCCCAAACTGGCAGCTGGATCCACAGAGAGGGTTCTGATAATTGAAGGCTCTGCCTCCCAAACTGGCAGCTGGATCTTCTTAGAGGGGCCTGATAACTGAAGACTCTGCCTCCCAAACTGGCTGCTGGAACCACAAGAGAGGGGCCTGATAACTGAAGGCTCTGCCTCCCAAACTGGCAGCTGGATCTTCTTAGAGGGGCCTGATAACTGAAGGCTCTGCCTCCCAAACTGGCAGCTGGTTCCACAGAGAGGGGCCTGATGACTGAAGGCTCTTCCTCCCAAACTGGCAGCTGGATCCACAGAGAGGGTTCTGATGACTGAAGGCTCTGCCTCCCAAACTGGCAGCTGGATCCACAGAGAGGGGCCTGATGACTGAAGGCTCTGCCTCCCAAACTGGCAGCTGGTTCCACAGAAAGGAGCCTGATAACTGAAGGCTTTGCCTCCCAAACTGGCTTTTGGGACCACAAGAGAGGGGCCTGATGACTGAAGGCTCTGCCTCCCAAACTGGCAACTGGTTCCACAGAAAGGAGCCTGATAACTGAAGGCTCTGCCTCCCAAACTGGCTTTTGGGACCACAAGAGAGGGGCCTGATAACTGAAGGCTCTTCCTCCCAAACTGGCAGCTGGATCTACAGAGAGGGGCCTGATAACTGAAGGCTCTGCCTCCCAAACTGGCAGCTGGTTCCACAGAGAGGGGCCTGATAACTGAAGGCTCTGCCTCCCAAACTGGCAGCTGGTTCCACAGAGAGGGGCCTGATAACTGAAGGCTCTGCCTCCCAAACTGGCAACTGGTTCCACAAGAGATGGGCCTGATAACTGAAGGCTCTGCCTCCCAAACTGGCAGCTGGTTCCACAGAGAGGGGCCTGATGACTGAAGGCTCTGCCTCCCAAACTGGCTGCTGGGACCACAAGAGAGGGGCCTGATAACTGAAGGCTCTGCCTCCCAAACTGACAGCTGGATCCACAGAGAGGGTTCTGATAATTGAAGGCTCTGCCTCCCAAACTGCTAGCTGGATCTTCTTAGAGGGGCCTGATAACTGAAGGCTCTGCCTCCCAAACTGGCAGCTGGTTCCACAGAGAGGGGCCTGATGACTTAAAGCTCTGCCTCCAAAACTGGCAGCTGGTTCCACAGAGAGGGGCCTGATGACTGAAGGCTCTGCCTCCCAAACTGGCTGCTGGGACCACAAGAGAGGGGCCTGATAACTGAAGGCTCTGCCTCCCAAACTGTTAGCTGGATCTTCTTAGAGGTGCCTGATAACTGAAGGCTCTGCCTCCCAAACTGGCAGCTGGTTCCACAGAGAGGGGCCTGATGACTGAAGGCTCTGCCTCCCAAACTGGCAGCTGGATCCACAGAGAGGGGCCTGATGACTGAAGGCTCTGCCTCCCAAACTGGCAGCTGGATCCACAGAGAGGGTTCTGATATCTGAAGGCTCTTCCTCCCAAACTCGCAGCTGGTTCCACAGAGAGGGGCCTGATAACTGAAGGCTCTTCCTCCCAAACTGGCAGCTGGATCTACAGAGAGAGGCCTGATAACTGAAGGCTCTGCCTCCCAAACTGGCAGCTGGTTCCACAGAGAGGGGCCTGATAACTGAAGGCTCTGCCTCCCAAACTGGCAGCTGGATCCACAGAGAGGGTTCTGATAACTGAAGGCTCTTCCTCCCAAACTCGCAGCTGGTTCCACAGAGAGGGGCCTGATAACTGAAGGCTCTGCCTCCCAAACTGGCAGCTGGGTCTACAGAGAGGGGCCTGATAACTGAAGGCTCTGCCTCCCAAACTGGAAGCTGGATCCACAGAGATGGGCCTGATAACTGAAGGCTCTTCCTCCCAAACTGGCAGCTGGATCCACAGAGAGGGGCCTGATAACTGAAGGCTCTGCCTCCCAAACTGGCAGCTGGTTCCAGAGAGAGGGGCCTGATAACTGAAGGCTCTGCCTCCCAAACTGGCAGCTGGTTCCACAGAGAGGGGCCTGATAACTGAAGGCTCTGCCTCCCAAACTGGCAACTGGTTCCACAAGAGATGGGCCTGATAACTGAAGGCTCTGCCTCCCAAACTGGCAGCTGGTTCCACAGAGAGGGGCCTGATAACTGAAGGCTCTACCTCCCAAACTGGCAGCTTGTTCCACAGAAAGGAACCTGATAACTGAAGGCTCTGCCTCCCAAACTGGCAGCTGGTTCCACGGAGAGGGGCCTGATAACTGAAGGCTCTGCCTCCCAAACTGGCAGCTGGATCCACAGAGAGGGTTCTGATAACTGAAGGCTCTGCCTCCCAAACTGGCAGCTGGATCTACAGAGAGGGGCCTGATAACTGAAGTCTCTGCCTCCCAAACTGGCTGCTGGGACCACAAGAGAGGGGCCTGATAACTGAAGGCTCTGCCTCCCAAACTGGCAGCTGGATCTACAGAGAGGGGCCTGATAACTGAAGGCTCTGCCTCCCAAACTGGAAGCTGGATCCACAGAGAGGGGTCTGATAACTGAAGGCTCTTCCTCCCAAACTGGCAGCTGGTTCCATAGAAAGGAACCTGATAACTGAAGGCTCTGCCTCCCAAACTGGCAGCTGGTTCCACGGAGATGGGCCTGATAACTGAAGGCTCTGCCTCCCAAACTGGCAGCTGGTTCCACAGAGAGGGGCCTGATAACTGAAGGTTCTGCCTCCCAAACTGGCAGCTGGTTCCACAGAGAGGGGCCTGATGACTGAAGACTCTGCCTCCCAAACTTGCAGCTGGATCCACAGAGAGGGGCCTGATAACTGAAGGTTCTGCCTCCCAAACTGGCAGCTGGTTCCACGGAGAGGGTTCTGATAACTGAAGGCTCTGCCTCCCAAACTGGCAGCTGGTTCCACAGAGAGGGGCCTGATAACTGAAGGCTCTTCCTCGCAAACTGGCAGCTGGTTCCACAGAGAGGGGCCTGATGACTGAAGGCTCTGCCTCCCAAACTGGCAGCTGGTTCCACAGAGAGGGGCCTGATAACTGAAGGCTCTTCCTCCCAAATTGGCAACTGGTTCCAGAGAGAGGGGCCTGATAACTGAAGGCTCTGCCTCCCAAACTGGCAGCTGGTTCCACAGAGAGGGGCCTGATAACTGAAGGCTCTTCCTCCCAAATTGGCAACTGGTTCCAGAGAGAGGGGCCTGATAACTGAAGGCTCTGCCTCCCAAACTGGCAGCTGGTTCAACAGAGAGGGGCCTGATAACTGAAGGCTCTTCCTCCCAAACTCGCAGCTGGTTCCACAGAGAGGGGCCTGATAACTGAAGGCTCTTCCTCCCAAACTGGCAGCTGGATCTACAGAGAGGGGCCTGATAACTGAAGGCTCTGCCTCCCAAACTGGCAGCTGGTTCCAGAGAGAGGGGCCTGATAACTGAAGGCTCTGCCTCCCAAACTGGCAGCTGGTTCCACAGAGAGGGGCCTGATAACTGAAGGCTCTGCCTCCCAAACTGGCAACTGGTTCCACAAGAGATGGGCCTGATAACTGAAGGCTCTGCCTCCCAAACTGGCAGCTGGTTCCACAGAGAGGGGCCTGATAACTGAAGGCTCTACCTCCCAAACTGGCAGCTTGTTCCACAGAAAGGAACCTGATAACTGAAGGCTCTGCCTCCCAAACTGGAGGCTGGTTCCACAGAGAGGGGCCTGATAACTGAAGGTTCTGCCTCCCAAACTGGCAGCTGGTTCCACAGAGAGGGGCCTGATGACTGAAGACTCTGCCTCCCAAACTTGCAGCTGGATCCACAGAGAGGGGCCTGATGACTGAAGGCTCTGCCTCCCAAACTGGCAGCTGGTTCCACGGAGAGGGTTCTGATAACTGAAGGCTCTGCCTCCCAAACTGGCAGCTGGTTCCACAGAGAGGGGCCTGATAACTGAAGGCTCTTCCTCGCAAACTGGCAGCTGGTTCCACAGAGAGGGGCCTGATGACTGAAGGCTCTGCCTCCCAAACTGGCAGCTGGTTCCACAGAGAGGGGCCTGATAACTGAAGGCTCTTCCTCCCAAATTGGCAACTGGTTCCAGAGAGAGGGGCCTGATAACTGAAGGCTCTGCCTCCCAAACTGGCAGCTGGTTCCACAGAGAGGGGCCTGATAACTGAAGGCTCTTCCTCCCAAATTGGCAACTGGTTCCAGAGAGAGGGGCCTGATAACTGAAGGCTCTGCCTCCCAAACTGGCAGCTGGTTCAACAGAGAGGGGCCTGATAACTGAAGGCTCTTCCTCCCAAACTCGCAGCTGGTTCCACAGAGAGGGGCCTGATAACTGAAGGCTCTTCCTCCCAAACTGGCAGCTGGATCTACAGAGAGGGGCCTGATAACTGAAGGCTCTGCCTCCCAAACTGGCAGCTGGTTCCAGAGAGAGGGGCCTGATAACTGAAGGCTCTGCCTCCCAAACTGGCAGCTGGTTCCACAGAGAGGGGCCTGATAACTGAAGGCTCTGCCTCCCAAACTGGCAACTGGTTCCACAAGAGATGGGCCTGATAACTGAAGGCTCTGCCTCCCAAACTGGCAGCTGGTTCCACAGAGAGGGGCCTGATAACTGAAGGCTCTGCCTCCCAAACTGGCAGCTGGTTCCACAGAGAGGGGCCTGATAACTGAAGGCTCTACCTCCCAAACTGGCAGCTTGTTCCACAGAAAGGAACCTGATAACTGAAGGCTCTGCCTCCCAAACTGGAGGCTGGTTCCACGGAGAGGGGCCTGATAACTGAAGGCTCTGCCTCCCAAACTGGCAGCTGGTTCCACAGAGAGGGTTCTGATAACTGAAGGATCTGCCTCCCAAACTGGCAGCTGGTTCCACAGAGAGGGGCCTGATGACTGAAGGCTCTGCCTCCCAAACTTGCAGCTGGATCCACAGAGAGGGGCCTGATGACTGAAGGCTCTGCCTCCCAAACTGGCAGCTGGTTCCACAGAGAGGGGCCTGATAACTGAAGGCTCTGCCTCCCAAACTGGCAGCTGGGACCACAAGAGAGGGGCCTGATAACTGAAGGCTCTGCCTCCCAAACTGGCAGCTGGTTCCACAGAGAGGGGCCTGATAACTGAAGGCTCTTCCTCCCAAACTGGCAGCTGGATCTACAGAGAGGGGCCTGATAACTGAAGGCTCTGCCTCCCAAACTGGCAGCTAGATCCACAGAGAGGGTTCTGATAATTGAAGGCTCTGCCTCCCAAACTGGCAGCTGGTTCCACAGAGAGGGGCCTGATAACTGAAGGCTCTACCTCCCAAACTGGCAGCTTGTTCCACAGAAAGGAACCTGATAACTGAAGGCTCTGCCTCCCAAACTGGCAGCTGGTTCCACGGAGAGGGGCCTGATAACTGAAGGCTCTGCCTCCCAAACTGGCAGCTGGTTCCACAGAGAGGGTTCTGATAACTGAAGGCTCTGCCTCCCAAACTGGCAGCTGGTTCCACAGAGAGGGGCCTGATGACTGAAGGCTCTGCCTCCCAAACTTGCAGCTGGATCCACAGAGAGGGGCCTGATGACTGAAGGCTCTGCCTCCCAAACTGGCAGCTGGTTCCACAGAGAGGGGCCTGATAACTGAAGGCTCTGCCTCCCAAACTGGCAGCTGGGACCACAAGAGAGGGGCCTGATAACTGAAGGCTCTGCCTCCCAAACTGGCAGCTGGATCCACAGAGAGGGTTCTGATAACTGAAGGCTCTTCCTCCCAAACTCGCAGCTGGTTCCACAGAGAGGGGCCTGATAACTGAAGGCTCTTCCTCCCAAACTGGCAGCTGGATCTACAGAGAGGGGCCTGATAACTGAAGGCTCTGCCTCCCAAACTGGCAGCTAGATCCACAGAGAGGGTTCTGATAATTGAAGGCTCTGCCTCCCAAACTGGCAGCTGGTTCCACAGAGAGGGGCCTGATAACTGAAGGCTCTGCCTCCCAAACTGGCTGGTGGTTCCACAAGAGAAGGGCCTGATAACTGAAGGCTCTGCCTCCAAAACTGGCAGCTGGATCCTCTTAGAGGGGCCTGATAACTGAAGGCTCTGCCTCCCAAACTGGCAGCTGGTTCCACAGAGAGGGGCCTGATGACTGAAGGCTCTGCCTCCCAAACTGGCAGCTGGTTCCACAGAGAGGGGCCTGATGACTGAAGGCTCTTCCTCCCAAACTGGCAGCTGGATCCACAGAGAGGGTTCTGATAACTGAAGGCTCTGCCTCCCAAACTGGCAGCTGGATCCTCTTAGAAGGGCCTGATAACTGAAGGCTCTGCCTCCCAAACTGGCAGCTGGTTCCACAGAGAGGGGCCTGATAACTGAAGGCTCTTCCTCCCAAATTGGCAACTGGTTCCAGAGAGAGGGGCCTGATAACTGAAGGCTCTGCCTCCCAAACTGGCAGCTGGTTCCACATAGAAGGGCCTGATAACTGAAGGCTCTGCCTCCCAAACTGGCAGCTGGTTCAACAGAGAAGGGCCTGATAACTGAAGGCTCTTCCTCCCAAACTCGCAGCTGGTTCCACAGAGAGGGGCCTGATAACTGAAGGCTCTTCCTCCTAAACTGGCAGCTGGATCTACAGAGAGGGGCCTGATAACTGAAGGCTCTTCCTCCCAAACTGGCAGCTGGTTCCAGAGAGAGGGGCCTGATAACTGAAGGCTCTGCCTCCCAAACTGGCAGCTGGTTCCACAGAGAGGGGCCTGATAACTGAAGGCTCTGCCTCCCAAACTGGAAACTGGTTCCAAAAGAGATGGGCCTGATAACTGAAGGCTCTGCCTCCCAAACTGGCAGCTGGTTCCACAGAGAGGGGCCTGATAACTGAAGGCTCTACCTCCCAAACTGGCAGCTTGTTCCACAGAAAGGAACCTGATAACTGAAGGCTCTGCCTCCCAAACTGGCAACTGGTTCCACAGAAAGGAACCTGATAACTGAAGGCTCTCCCTCCCAAACTGGCAGCTGGTTCCACGGAGAGGGGCCTGATAACTGAAGGCTCTGCCTCCCAAACTGGCAGCTGGTTCCACAGAGAGGGGCCTGATAACTGGAGGCTCTGCCTCCCAAACTGGCAGCTGGTTCCACAGAGAGGGGCCTGATGACTGAAGGCTCTGCCTCCCAAACTGGCAGCTGGTTCCACAGAGAGGGGCCTGATAACTGAAGGCTCTGCCTCCCAAACTGGCAGCTGGATCCACAGAGAGGGTTCTGATAACTGAAGGCTCTTCCTCCCAAACTCACAGCTGGTTCCACAGAGAGGGGCCTGATAACTGAAGGCTCTTCCTCCCAAACTGGCAGCTGGATCTACAGAGAAGGGCCTGATAACTGAAGGCTCTGCCTCCCAAACTGGCAGCTGGTTCCACAGAGAGGGGCCTGATAACTGAAGGCTCTTCCTCCGAAACTGGCAGCTGGATCCACAGAGAGGGTTCTGATAATTGAAGGCTCTTCCTCCCAAACTCGCAGCTGGTTCCACAGAGAGGGGCCTGATAACTGAAGGCTCTTCCTCCCAAACTGGCAGCTGGATCTACAGAGAGGGGCCTGATAACTGAAGGCTCTGCCTCCCAAACTGGCAGCTGGTTCCAGAGAGAGGGGCCTGATAACTGAAGGCTCTGCCTCCCAAACTGGCAGCTGGTTCCACAGAGAGGGGCCTGATAACTGAAGGCTCTGCCTCCCAAACTGGCAACTGGTTCCACAAGAGATGGGCCTGATAACTGAAGGCTCTGCCTCCCAAACTGGCAGCTGGTTCCACAGAGAGGGGCCTGATAACTGAAGGCTCTACCTCCCAAACTGGCAGCTTGTTCCACAGAAAGGAACCTGATAACTGAAGGCTCTGCCTCCCAAACTGGCAGCTGGTTCCACGGAGAGGGGCCTGATAACTGAAGGCTCTGCCTCCCAAACTGGCAGCTGGTTCCACAGAGAGGGGCCTGATAACTGAAGGCTCTGCCTCCCAAACTGGCAGCTGGTTCCACAGAGAGGGGCCTGATGACTGAAGGCTCTGCCTCCCAAACTTGCAGCTGGATCCACAGAGAGGGGCCTGATGACTGAAGGCTCTGCCTCCCAAACTGGCAGCTGGTTCCATAGAGAGGGGCCTGATAACTGAAGGCTCTGCCTCCCAAACTGGCTGCTGGGACCACAAGAGAGGGGCCTGATAACTGAAGGCTCTGCCTCCCAAACTGGCAGCTGGATCCACAGAGAGGGTTCTGATAACTGAAGGCTCTTCCTCCCAAACTCGCAGCTGGTTCCACAGAGAGGGGCCTGATAACTGAAGGCTCTTCCTCCCAAACTGGCAGCTGGATCTACAGAGAGGGGCCTGATAACTGAAGGCTCTGCCTCCCAAACTGGCAGCTGGTTCCACAGAGAGGGGCCTGATAACTGAAGGCTCTTCCTCCCAAACTGGCAGCTGGATCTACAGAGAGGGGCCTGATAACTGAAGGCTCTGCCTCCCAAACTGGCAGCTGGATCCACAGAGAGGGTTCTGATAATTGAAGGCTCTGCCTCCCAAACTGGCAGCTGGTTCCACAGAGAGGGGCCTGATAACTGAAGGCTCTGCCTCCCAAACTGGCTGGTGGTTCCACAAGAGAAGGGCCTGATAACTGAAGGCTCTGCCTCCCAAACTGGCAGCTGGATCCTCTTAGAGGGGCCTGATAACTGAAGGCTCTGCCTCCCAAACTGGCAGCTGGTTCCACAGAGAGGGGCCTGATGACTCAAGGCTCTGCCTCCCAAACTGGCAGCTGGTTCCACAGAGAGGGGCCTGATGACTGAAGGCTCTTCCTCCCAAACTGGCAGCTGGTTCCACAGAGAGGGGCCTCATAACTGAAGGCTCTTCCTCCCAAACTGGCAGCTGGTTCCACAGAGAGGGGCCTGATGACTGAAGGCTCTGCCTCCCAAACTGGCTGCTGGGACCACAAGAGAGGGGCCTCATAACTGAAGGCTCTGCCTCCCAAACTGGCAGCTGGTTCCACAAAAGATGGTCCTGATAACTGAAGGCTCTGCCTCCCAAACTGGCAGCTGGTTCCACAGAGAGGGGCCTGATAACTGAAGGCTCTGCCTCCCAAACTGGCAGCTGGATCCACAGAGAGGGGCCTGATAACTGAAGGCTCTGCCTCCCAAACTGGCAGCTGGATCCACAGAGAGGGTTCTGATAACTGAAGGCTCTTCCTCCCAAACTCGCAGCTGGTTCCACAGAGAGGGGCCTGATAACTGAAGGCTCTGCCTCCCAAACTGGCAGCTGGATCTACAGAGAGGGGCCTGATAACTGAAGGCTCTGCCTCCCAAACTGGAAGCTGGATCCACAGAGAGGGGCCTGATAACTGAAGGCTCTTCCTCCCAAACTGGCAGCTGGATCCACAGAGAAGGGCCTGATAACTGAAGGCTCTGCCTCCCAACTGGCAGCTGGTTCCATAGAGAGGGGCCTGATAACTGAAGGCTCTTCCTCCCAAATTGGCAACTGGTTCCACAGAGAGGGGCCTGATAACTGAAGGCTCTGCCTCCCAAACTGGCAGCTGGTTCCACAGAGAGGGTTCTGATAATTGAAGGCTCTGCCTCCCAAACTGGCAGCTGGTTCCACAGAGAGGAACCTGATAACTGAAGGCTCTGCCTCCCAAACTGGCAGCTGGTTCCACAGAGAGGGGCCTGATAACTGGAGGCTCTGCCTCCCAAACTGGCAGCTGGTTCCACAGAGAGGGGCCTGATGACTGAAGGCTCTGCCTCCCAAACTGGCAGCTGGTTCCACAGAGAGGGGCCTGATAACTGAAGGCTCTGCCTCCCAAACTGGCAGCTGGATCCACAGAGAGGGTTCTGATAACTGAAGGCTCTTCCTCCCAAACTCACAGCTGGTTCCACAGAGAGGGGCCTGATAACTGAAGGCTCTTCCTCCCAAACTGGCAGCTGGATCTACAGAGAAGGGCCTGATAACTGAAGGCTCTGCCTCCCAAACTGGCAGCTGGTTCCACAGAGAGGGGCCTGATAACTGAAGGCTCTTCCTCCCAAACTGGCAGCTGGATCCACAGAGAGGGTTCTGATAATTGAAGGCTCTTCCTCCCAAACTCGCAGCTGGTTCCACAGAGAGGGACCTGATAACTGAAGGCTCTTCCTCCCAAACTGGCAGCTGGATCTACAGAGAGGGGCCTGATAACTGAAGGCTCTGCCTCCCAAACTGGCAGCTGGTTCCAGAGAGAGGGGCCTGATAACTGAAGGCTCTGCCTCCCAAACTGGCAGCTGGTTCCACAGAAAGGAGCCTGATAACTGAAGGCTCTGCCTCCAAAACTGGCTTTTGGGACCACAAGAGAGGGGCCTGATAACTGAAGGCTCTGCCTCCCAAACTGGCAGCTGGATCTACGGAGAGGGGCCTGATAACTGAAGGCTCTGCCTCCCAAACTGGCAGCTGGTTCCACAGAGAGGGGCCTGATAACTGAAGGCTCTGCCTCCCAAACTGGCAGCTGGTTCCACAGAGAGGGGCCTGATAACTGAAGGCTCTGCCTCCCAAACTGGCAACTGGTTCCACAAGAGATGGGCCTGATAACTGAAGGCTCTGCCTCCCAAACTGGCAGCTGGTTCCACAGAGAGGGGCCTGATGACTGAAGGCTCTGCCTCCCAAACTGGCTGCTGGGACCACAAGAGAGGGGCCTGATAACTGAAGGCTCTGCCTCCCAAACTGACAGATGGATCCACAGAGAGGGTTCTGATAATTGAAGGCTCTGCCTCCCAAACTGCTAGCTGGATCTTCTTAGAGGGGCCTGATAACTGAAGGCTCTGCCTCCCAAACTGGCAGCTGGTTCCACAGAGAGGGGCCTGATGACTTAAAGCTCTGCCTCCAAAACTGGCAGCTGGTTCCACAGAGAGGGGCCTGATGACTGAAGGCTCTGCCTCCCAAACTGGCTGCTGGGACCACAAGAGAGGGGCCTGATAACTGAAGGCTCTGCCTCCCAAACTGTTAGCTGTATCTTCTTAGAGGTGCCTGATAACTGAAGGCTCTGCCTCCCAAACTGGCAGCTGGTTCCACAGAGAGGGGCCTGATAACTGAAGGCTCTACCTCCCAAACTGGCTGCTGGGACCACAAGAGAGGGGCCTGATAATTGAAGGCTCTGCCTCCCAAACTGGCAGCTGGATCTTCTTAGAGGGGCCTGATAACTGAAAGCTCTGCCTCCCAAACTGGCAGCTGGTTCCACAGAGAGGGGCCTGATAACTGAAGGCTCTACCTCCCAAACTGGCAGCTGGTTCCACGGAAAGGAGCCTGATAACTGAAGGCTCTGCCTCCCAAACTGGCAGCTGGTTCCACAGAGAGGGGCCTGATAACTGAAGGCTCTGCCTCCCAAACTGGCAGCTGGTTCCACAGAGAGGGGCCTGATAACTGAAGGCTATGCCTCCCAAACTGGCAACTGGTTCCACAGAAAGGAGCCTGATAAGTGAAGGCTCTGCCTCCCAAACTGGCTTTTGGGACCACAAGAGAGGGGCCTGATAACTGAAGGCTCTTCCTCCCAAACTGGCAGCTGGATCTACAGAGAGGCCTGATAACTGAAGGCTCTGCCTCCCAAACTGGCAGCTGGTTCCACAGAGAGGGGCCTGATAACTGAAGGCTCTGCCTCCCAAACTGGCAGCTGGTTCCACAGAGAGGGGCCTGATAACTGAAGGCTCTGCCTCCCAAACTGGCAACTGGTTCCACAAGAGATGGGCCTGATAACTGAAGGCTCTGCCTCCCAAACTGGCAGCTGGTTCCACAGAGAGGGGCCTGATGACTGAAGGCTCTGCCTCCCAAACTGGCTGCTGGGACCACAAGAGATGGGCCTGATAACTGAAGGCTCTGCCTCCCAAACTGGCAGCTGGTTCCACAGAGAGGGGCCTGATGACTGAAGGCTCTGCCTCCCAAACTGACAGCTGGATCCACAGAGAGGGTTCTGATAATTGAAGGCTCTGCCTCCCAAACTGGCAGCTGGATCCACAGAGAGGGTTCTGATAATTGAAGGCTCTGCCTCCCAAACTGGCAGCTGGATCTTCTTAGAGGGGCCTGATAACTGAAGACTCTGCCTCCCAAACTGGCTGCTGGAACCACAAGAGAGGGGCCTGATGACTGAAGGCTCTGCCTCCCAAACTGGCAGCTGGATCTTCTTAG
This sequence comes from Odontesthes bonariensis, assembly GCF_027942865.1. Classification (NCBI taxonomy): domain Eukaryota; kingdom Metazoa; phylum Chordata; class Actinopteri; order Atheriniformes; family Atherinopsidae; genus Odontesthes; species Odontesthes bonariensis. Next base: position 46,037,026 of record NC_134507.1, read on the forward strand.
AGGGGCCTGATAACTGAAGGCTCTGCCTCCCAAACTGGCAGCTGGTTCCACAGAGAGGGGCCTGATGACTGAAGGCTCTTCCTCCCAAACTGGCAGCTGGATCTACAGAGAGAGGCCTGATAACTGAAGGCTCTGCCTCCCAAACTGGCAGCTGGTTCCACAGAGAGGGGCCTGATAACTGAAGGCTCTGCCTCCCAAACTGGCAGCTGGATCCACAGAGAGGGTTCTGATATCTGAAGGCTCTTCCTCCCAAACTCGCAGCTGGTTCCACAGAGAGGGGCCTGATAACTGAAGGCTCTTCCTCCCAAACTGGCAGCTGGATCTACAGAGAGAGGCCTGATAACTGAAGGCTCTGCCTCCCAAACTGGCAGCTGGTTCCACAGAGAGGGGCCTGATAACTGAAGGCTCTGCCTCCCAAACTGGCAGCTGGTTCCACAGAGAGGGGCCTGATAACTGAAGGCTCTGCCTCCCAAACTGGCAACTGGTTCCACAAGAGATGGGCCTGATAACTGAAGGCTCTGCCTCCCAAACTGGCAGCTGGTTCCACAGAGAGGGGCCTGATGACTGAAGGCTCTGCCTCCCAAACTGGCTGCTGGGACCACAAGAGAGGGGCCTGATGACTGAAGGCTCTGCCTCCCAAACTGACAGCTGGATCCACAGAGAGGGTTCTGATAATTGAAGGCTCTGCCTCCCAAACTGGCAGCTGGATCCAGAGAGAGGGTTCTGATAATTGAAGGCTCTGCCTCCCAAACTGGCAGCTGGATCTTCTTAGAGGGGCCTGATAACTGAAGGCTCTGCCTCCAAAACTGGCAGCTGGTTCCACAGAGAGGGGCCTGATGACTGAAGGCTCTGCCTCCAAAACTGGCAGCTGGTTCCACAGAGAGGGGCCTGATGACTGAAGGCTCTGCCTCCCAAACTGGCTGCTGGGACCACAAGAGAGGGGCCTGAGAACTGAAGGCTCTGCCTCCCAAACTGGCTTCTGGGACCACAAGAGAGGGGCCTGATAACTGAAGGCTCTGCCTCCCAAACTGGCAGCTGGTTCCACAGAGAGGGGCCTGATAACTGAAGGCTCTGCTTCCAAAACTGGCTGCTGGGACCACAAGAGAGGGGCCTGATAACTGAAGGCTCTGCCTCCCAAACTGGCAGCTGGATCCACAAAGAGGGGCCTGATGACTGAAGGCTCTGCCTCCCAAACTGGCTGCTGGGACCACAAGAGAGGGGCCTGATAACTGAAGGCTCTGCCTCCCAAACTGGCAGCTGGATCCACAGAGAGGGTTCTGATAATTGAAGGCTCTGCCTCCCAAACTGGCAGCTGGATCCACAGAGAGGGTTCTGATAATTGAAGGCTCTGAATCCCAAACTGGCAGCTGGATCTTCTTAGAGGGGCCTGATAACTGAAGGCTCTGCCTCCCAACCTGGCAGCTGGTTCCACAGAGAGGGGCCTGATAACTGAAAGCTCTGCCTCCCAAACTGGCAACTGGTTCCACAAGAGATGGGCCTGATAACTGAAGGCTCTGCCTCCCAAACTGGCAGCTGGTTCCACAGAGAGGGGCCTGATGACTGAAGGCTCTGCCTCCCAAACTGGCTGCTGGGACCACAAGAGAGGGGCCTGATAACTGAAGGCTCTGCCTCCCAAACTGGCAGCTGGATCCACAGAGAGGGTTCTGATAACTGAAGGCTCTTCCTCCCAAACTGGCAGCTGGATCCACAGAGAGGGTTCTGATAATTGAAGGCTCTGCCTCCCAAACTGGCAGCTGGATCTTCTTAGAGGGGCCTGATAACTGAAAGCTCTGCCTCCCAAACTGGCAGCTGGTTCCACAGAGAGGGGCCTGATAACTGAAGGCTCTACCTCCCAAACTGGCAGCTGGTTCCACGGAAAGGAGCCTGATAACTGAAGGCTCTGCCTCCCAAACTGGCAGCTGGTTCCACAGAGAGGGGCCTGATAACTGAAGGCTATGCCTCCCAAACTGGCAACTGGTTCCACAGAAAGGAGCCTGATAAGTGAAGGCTCTGCCTCCCAAACTGGCTTTTGGGACCACAAGAGAGGGGCCTGATAACTGAAGGCTCTTCCTCCCAAACTGGCAGCTGGATCTACAGAGAGGCCTGATAACTGAAGGCTCTGCCTCCCAAACTGGCAGCTGGTTCCACAGAGATGGGCCTGATAACTGAAGGCTCTGCCTCCCAAACTGGCAGCTGGTTCCACAGAGAGGGGCCTGATAACTGAAGGCTCTGCCTCCCAAACTGGCAACTGGTTCCACAAGAGATGGGCCTGATAACTGAAGGCTCTGCCTCCCAAACTGGCAGCTGGTTCCACAGAGAGGGGCCTGATGACTGAAGGCTCTGCCTCCCAAACTGGCTGCTGGGACCACAAGAGAGGGGCCTGATAACTGAAGGCTCTGCCTCCCAAACTGGCAGCTGGTTCCACAGAGAGGGGCCTGATGACTGAAGGCTCTGCCTCCCAAACTGGCAACTGGTTCCACAAGAGATGGGCCTGATAACTGAAGGCTCTGCCTCCCAAACTGGCAGCTGGTTCCACAGAGAGGGGCCTGATGACTGAAGGCTCTGCCTCCCAAACTGGCTGCTGGGACCACAAGAGAGGGGCCTGATAACTGAAGGCTCTGCCTCCCAAACTGACAGCTGGATCCACAGAGAGGGTTCTGATAATTGAAGGCTCTGCCTCCCAAACTGGCAGCTGGATCCACAGAGAGGGTTCTGATAATTGAAGGCTCTGCCTCCCAAACTGGCAGCTGGATCTTCTTAGAGGGGCCTGATAACTGAAGACTCTGCCTCCCAAACTGGCTGCTGGAACCACAAGAGAGGGGCCTGATAACTGAAGGCTCTGCCTCCCAAACTGGCAGCTGGTTCCACAGAGAGGGGCCTGATGACTGAAGGCTCTTCCTCCCAAACTGGCAGCTGGATCCACAGAGAGGGTTCTGATAACTGAAGGCTCTTCCTCCCAAACTCGCAGCTGGTTCCACAGAGAGGGGCCTGATAACTGAAGGCTCTGCCTCCCAAACTGGCAGCTGGTTCCACAGAGAGGGGCCTGATAACTGAAGGCTCTGCCTCCCAAACTGGCAGCTGGATCCACAGAGAGGGGCCTGATAACTGAAGGCTCTGCCTCCCAAACTGGCAGCTGGATCCACAGAGAGGGTTCTGATAACTGAAGGCTCTTCCTCCCAAACTCGCAGCTGGTTCCACAGAGAGGGGCCTGATAACTGAAGGCTCTGCCTCCCAAACTGGCAGCTGGGTCTACAGAGAGGGGCCTGATAACTGAAGGCTCTTCCTCCCAAACTGGAAGCTGGATCCACAGAGAGGGGCCTGATAACTGAAGGCTCTTCCTCCCAAACTGGCAGCTGGATCCACAGAGAGGGGCCTGATAACTGAAGGCTCTGCCTCCCAAACTGGCAGCTGGTTCCAGAGAGAGGGGCCTGATAACTGAAGGCTCTGCCTCCCAAACTGGCAGCTGGTTCCACAGAGAGGGGCCTGATAACTGAAGGCTCTGCCTCCCAAACTGGCAACTGGTTCCACAAGAGATGGGCCTGATAACTGAAGGCTCTGCCTCCCAAACTGGCAGCTGGTTCCACAGAGAGGGGCCTGATAACTGAAGGCTCTACCTCCCAAACTGGCAGCTTGTTCCACAGAAAGGAACCTGATAACTGAAGGCTCTGCCTCCCAAACTGGCAGCTGGTTCCACGGAGAGGGGCCTGATAACTGAAGGCTCTGCCTCCCAAACTGGCAGCTGGATCTACAGAGAGGGGCCTGATAACTGAAGTCTCTGCCTCCCAAACTGGCTGCTGGGACCACAAGAGAGGGGCCTGATAACTGAAGGCTCTGCCTCCCAAACTGGCAGCTGGATCTACAGAGAGGGGCCTGATAACTGAAGGCTCTGCCTCCCAAACTGGAAGCTGGATCCACAGAGAGGGGTCTGATAACTGAAGGCTCTTCCTCCCAAACTGGCAGCTGGTTCCATAGAAAGGAACCTGATAACTGAAGGCTCTGCCTCCCAAACTGGCAGCTGGTTCCACGGAGATGGGCCTGATAACTGAAGGCTCTGCCTCCCAAACTGGCAGCTGGTTCCACAGAGAGGGGCCTGATAACTGAAGGTTCTGCCTCCCAAACTGGCAGCTGGTTCCACAGAGAGGGGCCTGATGACTGAAGACTCTGCCTCCCAAACTTGCAGCTGGATCCACAGAGAGGGGCCTGATGACTGAAGGCTCTGCCTCCCAAACTGGCAGCTGGTTCCACGGAGAGGGTTCTGATAACTGAAGGCTCTGCCTCCCAAACTGGCAGCTGGTTCCACAGAGAGGGGCCTGATAACTGAAGGCTCTTCCTCGCAAACTGGCAGCTGGTTCCACAGAGAGGGGCCTGATGACTGAAGGCTCTGCCTCCCAAACTGGCAGCTGGTTCCACAGAGAGGGGCCTGATAACTGAAGGCTCTTCCTCCCAAATTGGCAACTGGTTCCAGAGAGAGGGGCCTGATAACTGAAGGCTCTGCCTCCCAAACTGGCAGCTGGTTCCACATAGAAGGGCCTGATAACTGAAGGCTCTGCCTCCCAAACTGGCAGCTGGTTCAACAGAGAGGGGCCTGATAACTGAAGGCTCTTCCTCCCAAACTCGCAGCTGGTTCCACAGAGAGGGGCCTGATAACTGAAGGCTCTTCCTCCCAAACTGGCAGCTGGATCTACAGAGAGGGGCCTGATAACTGAAGGCTCTGCCTCCCAAACTGGCAGCTGGTTCCAGAGAGAGGGGCCTGATAACTGAAGGCTCTGCCTCCCAAACTGGCAGCTGGTTCCACAGAGAGGGGCCTGATAACTGAAGGCTCTGCCTCCCAAACTGGCAACTGGTTCCACAAGAGATGGGCCTGATAACTGAAGGCTCTGCCTCCCAAACTGGCAGCTGGTTCCACAGAGAGGGGCCTGATAACTGAAGGCTCTACCTCCCAAACTGGCAGCTTGTTCCACAGAAAGGAACCTGATAACTGAAGGCTCTGCCTCCCAAACTGGAGGCTGGTTCCACGGAGAGGGGCCTGATAACTGAAGGCTCTGCCTCCCAAACTGGCAGCTGGTTCCACAGAGAGGGTTCTGATAACTGAAGGATCTTCCTCCCAAACTGGCAGCTGGTTCCACAGAGAGGGGCCTGATGACTGAAGGCTCTGCCTCCCAAACTTGCAGCTGGATCCTCAGAGAGGGGCCTGATGACTGAAGGCTCTGCCTCCCAAACTGGCAGCTGGTTCCACAGAGAGGGGCCTGATAACTGAAGGCTCTGCCTCCCAAACTGGCAGCTGGGACCACAAGAGAGGGGCCTGATAACTGAAGGCTCTGCCTCCCAAACTGGCAGCTGGATCCACAGAGAGGGTTCTGATAACTGAAGGCTCTTCCTCCCAAACTCGCAGCTGGTTCCACAGAGAGGGGCCTGATAACTGAAGGCTCTTCCTCCCAAACTGGCAGCTGGATCTACAGAGAGGGGCCTGATAACTGAAGGCTCTGCCTCCCAAACTGGCAGCTGGTTCCACAGAGAGGGGCCTGATAACTGAAGGCTCTTCCTCCCAAACTGGCAGCTGGATCTACAGAGAGGGGCCTGATAACTGAAGGCTCTGCCTCCCAAACTGGCAGCTAGATCCACAGAGAGGGTTCTGATAATTGAAGGCTCTGCCTCCCAAACTGGCAGCTGGTTCCACAGAGAGGGGCCTGATAACTGAAGGCTCTACCTCCCAAACTGGCAGCTTGTTCCACAGAAAGGAACCTGATAACTGAAGGCTCTGCCTCCCAAACTGGCAGCTGGTTCCACGGAGAGGGGCCTGATAACTGAAGGCTCTGCCTCCCAAACTGGCAGCTGGTTCCACAGAGAGGGTTCTGATAACTGAAGGCTCTGCCTCCCAAACTGGCAGCTGGTTCCACAGAGAGGGGCCTGATGACTGAAGGCTCTGCCTCCCAAACTTGCAGCTGGATCCACAGAGAGGGGCCTGATGACTGAAGGCTCTGCCTCCCAAACTGGCAGCTGGTTCCACAGAGAGGGGCCTGATAACTGAAGGCTCTGCCTCCCAAACTGGCAGCTGGGACCACAAGAGAGGGGCCTGATAACTGAAGGCTCTGCCTCCCAAACTGGCAGCTGGATCCACAGAGAGGGTTCTGATAACTGAAGGCTCTTCCTCCCAAACTCGCAGCTGGTTCCACAGAGAGGGGCCTGATAACTGAAGGCTCTTCCTCCCAAACTGGCAGCTGGATCTACAGAGAGGGGCCTGATAACTGAAGGCTCTGCCTCCCAAACTGGCAGCTAGATCCACAGAGAGGGTTCTGATAATTGAAGGCTCTGCCTCCCAAACTGGCAGCTGGTTCCACAGAGAGGGGCCTGATAACTGAAGGCTCTGCCTCCCAAACTGGCTGGTGGTTCCACAAGAGAAGGGCCTGATAACTGAAGGCTCTGCCTCCAAAACTGGCAGCTGGATCCTCTTAGAGGGGCCTGATAACTGAAGGCTCTGCCTCCCAAACTGGCAGCTGGTTCCACAGAGAGGGGCCTGATGACTGAAGGCTCTGCCTCCCAAACTGGCAGCTGGTTCCACAGAGAGGGGCCTGATGACTGAAGGCTCTTCCTCCCAAACTGGCAGCTGGTTCCACAGAGAGGGGCCTCATAACTGAAGGCTCTTCCTCCCAAACTGGCAGCTGGTTCCACAGAGAGGGGCCTGATGACTGAAGGCTCTGCCTCCCAAACTGGCTGCTGGGACCACAAGAGAGGGGCCTGATAACTGAAGGCTCTGCCTCCCAAACTGGCAGCTGGATCCACAGAGAGGGTTCTGATAACTGAAGGCTCTTCCTCCCAAACTCGCAGCTGGTTCCACAGAGAGGGGCCTGATAACTGAAGGCTCTTCCTCCCAAACTGGCAGCTGGATCTACAGAGAGGGGCCTGATAACTGAAGGCTCTGCCTCCCAAACTGGCAGCTGGTTCCACAGAGAGGGGCCTGATAACTGAAGGCTCTTCCTCCCAAACTGGCAGCTGGATCCACAGAGAGGGTTCTGATAATTGAAGGCTCTGCCTCCCAAACTGGCAGCTGGTTCCACAGAGAGGGGCCTGATAACTGAAGGCTCTGCCTCCCAAACTGGCTGCTGGTTCCACAAGAGAAGGGCCTGATAACTGAAGGCTCTGCCTCCCAAACTGGCAGCTGGATCCTCTTAGAGGGGCCTGATAACTGAAGGCTCTGCCTCCCAAACTGGCAGCTGGATCTACAGAGAGGGGCCTGATAACTGAAGGCTCTGCCTCCCAAACTGGCAGCTGGTTCCACAGAGAGGGTTCTGATAACTGAAGGCTCTGCCTCCCAAACTGGCAGCTGGATCTACAGAGAGGGGCCTGATAACTGAAGTCTCGGCCTCCCAAACTGGCAGCTGGATCCACAAGAGAGGGGCCTGATAACTGAAGGCTCGGCCTCCCAAACTGGCAGCTGGATCCACAGAGAGGGGCCTGATAACTGGAGGCTCTGCCTCCCAAACTGGCAGCTGGATCCACAGAGAGGGTTCTGATAACTGAAGGCTCTGCCTCCCAAACTGGCAGCTGGTTCCACAGAGAGGGGCCTGATAACTGAAGGCTCTTCCTCCCAAACTGGCAGCTGGATCCACAGAGAGGGTTCTGATAACTGAAGGCTCTGCCTCCCAAACTGGCAGCTGGATCCTCTTAGAAGGGCCTGATAACTGAAGGCTCTGCCTCCCAAACTGGCAGCTGGATCTACAGAGAGGGGCCTGATAACTGAAGGCTCTGCCTCCCAAACTGGCAGCTGGTTCCACAGAGAGGGTTCTGATAACTGAAGGCTCTGCCTCCCAAACTGGCAGCTGGATCTACAGAGAGGGGCCTGATAACTGAAGTCTCGGCCTCCCAAACTGGCAGCTGGATCCACAAGAGAGGGGCCTGATAACTGAAGGCTCGGCCTCCCAAACTGGCAGCTGGATCCACAGAGAGGGGCCTGATAACTGAAGGCTCTTCCTCCCAAATTGGCAACTGGTTCCACAGAGAGGGGCCTGATAACTGAAGGCTCTGCCTCCCAAACTGGCAGCTGGTTCCACAGAGAGGGTTCTGATAATTGAAGGCTCTGCCTCCCAAACTGGCAGCTGGTTCCACAGAGAGGAACCTGATAACTGAAGGCTCTGCCTCCCAAACTGGCAGCTGGTTCCACAGAGAGGGGCCTGATAACTGGAGGCTCTGCCTCCCAAACTGGCAGCTGGTTCCACAGAGAGGGGCCTGATGACTGAAGGCTCTGCCTCCCAAACTGGCAGCTGGTTCCACAGAGAGGGGCCTGATAACTGAAGGCTCTGCCTCCCAAACTGGCAGCTGGATCCACAGAGAGGGTTCTGATAACTGAAGGCTCTTCCTCCCAAACTCACAGCTGGTTCCACAGAGAGGGGCCTGATAACTGAAGGCTCTTCCTCCCAAACTGGCAGCTGGATCTACAGAGAAGGGCCTGATAACTGAAGGCTCTGCCTCCCAAACTGGCAGCTGGTTCCACAGAGAGGGGCCTGATAACTGAAGGCTCTTCCTCCCAAACTGGCAGCTGGATCCACAGAGAGGGTTCTGATAATTGAAGGCTCTTCCTCCCAAACTCGCAGCTGGTTCCACAGAGAGGGACCTGATAACTGAAGGCTCTTCCTCCCAAACTGGCAGCTGGATCTACAGAGAGGGGCCTGATAACTGAAGGCTCTGCCTCCCAAACTGGCAGCTGGTTCCAGAGAGAGGGGCCTGATAACTGAAGGCTCTGCCTCCCAAACTGGCAGCTGGTTCCACAGAGAGGGGCCTGATAACTGAAGGCTCTGCCTCCCAAACTGGCAACTGGTTCCACAAGAGATGGGCCTGATAACTGAAGGCTCTGCCTCCCAAACTGGCAGCTGGTTCCACAGAGAGGGGCCTGATAACTGAAGGCTCTACCTCCCAAACTGGCAGCTTGTTCCACAGAAAGGAACCTGATAACTGAAGGCTCTGCCTCCCAAACTGGCAGCTGGTTCCACGGAGAGGGGCCTGATAACTGAAGGCTCTGCCTCCCAAACTGGCAGCTGGTTCCACAGAGAGGGGCCTGATAACTGAAGGCTCTGCCTCCCAAACTGGCAGCTGGTTCCACAGAGAGGGGCCTGATGACTGAAGGCTCTGCCTCCCAAACTTGCAGCTGGATCCACAGAGAGGGGCCTGATGACTGAAGGCTCTGCCTCCCAAACTGGCAGCTGGTTCCATAGAGAGGGGCCTGATAACTGAAGGCTCTGCCTCCCAAACTGGCTGCTGGGACCACAAGAGAGGGGCCTGATAACTGAAGGCTCTGCCTCCCAAACTGGCAGCTGGATCCACAGAGAGGGTTCTGATAACTGAAGGCTCTTCCTCCCAAACTCGCAGCTGGTTCCACAGAGAGGGGCCTGATAACTGAAGGCTCTTCCTCCCAAACTGGCAGCTGGATCTACAGAGAGGGGCCTGATAACTGAAGGCTCTGCCTCCCAAACTGGCAGCTGGTTCCACAGAGAGGGGCCTGATAACTGAAGGCTCTTCCTCCCAAACTGGCAGCTGGATCTACAGAGAGGGGCCTGATAACTGAAGGCTCTGCCTCCCAAACTGGAAGCTGGATCCACAGAGAGGGGCCTGATAACTGAAGGCTCTTCCTCCCAAACTGGCAGCTGGATCCACAGAGAGGGGCCTGATAACTGAAGGCTCTGCCTCCCAACTGGCAGCTGGTTCCATAGAGAGGGGCCTGATAACTGAAGGCTCTTCCTCCCAAATTGGCAACTGGTTCCACAGAGAGGGGCCTGATAACTGAAGGCTCTGCCTCCCAAACTGGCAGCTGGTTCCACAGAGAGGGTTCTGATAATTGAAGGCTCTGCCTCCCAAACTGGCAGCTGGTTCCACAGAGAGGAACCTGATAACTGAAGGCTCTGCCTCCCAAACTGGCAGCTGGTTCCACAGAGAGGGGCCTGATAACTGGAGGCTCTGCCTCCCAAACTGGCAGCTGGTTCCACAGAGAGGGGCCTGATGACTGAAGGCTCTGCCTCCCAAACTGGCAGCTGGTTCCACAGAGAGGGGCCTGATAACTGAAGGCTCTGCCTCCCAAACTGGCAGCTGGATCCACAGAGAGGGTTCTGATAACTGAAGGCTCTTCCTCCCAAACTCACAGCTGGTTCCACAGAGAGGGGCCTGATAACTGAAGGCTCTTCCTCCCAAACTGGCAGCTGGATCTACAGAGAAGGGCCTGATAACTGAAGGCTCTGCCTCCCAAACTGGCAGCTGGTTCCACAGAGAGGGGCCTGATAACTGAAGGCTCTTCCTCCCAAACTGGCAGCTGGATCCACAGAGAGGGTTCTGATAATTGAAGGCTCTTCCTCCCAAACTCGCAGCTGGTTCCACAGAGAGGGGCCTGATAACTGAAGGCTCTTCCTCCCAAACTGGCAGCTGGATCTACAGAGAGGGGCCTGATAACTGAAGGCTCTGCCTCCCAAACTGGCAACTGGTTCCACAAGAGATGGGCCTGATAACTGAAGGCTCTGCCTCCCAAACTGGCAGCTGGTTCCACAGAGAGGGGCCTGATAACTGAAGGCTCTACCTCCCAAACTGGCAGCTTGTTCCACAGAAAGGAACCTGATAACTGAAGGCTCTGCCTCCCAAACTGGCAGCTGGTTCCACGGAGAGGGGCCTGATAACTGAAGGCTCTGCCTCCCAAACTGGCAGCTGGTTCCACAGAGAGGGGCCTGATAACTGAAGGCTCTGCCTCCCAAACTGGCAGCTGGTTCCACAGAGAGGGGCCTGATGACTGAAGGCTCTGCCTCCCAAACTTGCAGCTGGATCCACAGAGAGGGGCCTGATGACTGAAGGCTCTGCCTCCCAAACTGGCAGCTGGGACCACAAGAGAGGGGCCTGATAACTGAAGGCTCTGCCTCCCAAACTGGCAGCTGGATCCACAGAGAGGGTTCTGATAACTGAAGGCTCTTCCTCCCAAACTCGCAGCTGGTTCCACAGAGAGGGGCCTGATAACTGAAGGCTCTTCCTCCCAAACTGGCAGCTGGATCTACAGAGAGGGGCCTGATAACTGAAGGCTCTGCCTCCCAAACTGGCAGCTGGATCCACAGAGAGGGTTCTGATAATTGAAGGCTCTGCCTCCCAAACTGGCAGCTGGTTCCACAGAGAGGGGCCTGATAACTGAAGGCTCTGCCTCCCAAACTGGCTGGTGGTTCCACAAGAGAAGGGCCTGATAACTGAAGGCTCTGCCTCCCAAACTGGCAGCTGGTTCCACAGAGAGGGGCCTGATGACTCAAGGCTCTGCCTCCCAAACTGGCAGCTGGTTCCACAGAGAGGGGCCTGATGATTGAAGGCTCTTCCTCCCAAACTGGCAGCTGGTTCCACAGAGAGGGGCCTCATAACTGAAGGCTCTTCCTCCCAAACTGGCAGCTGGTTCCACAGAGAGGGGCCTGATGACTGAAGGCTCTGCCTCCCAAACTGGCTGCTGGGACCACAAGAGAGGGGCCTCATAACTGAAGGCTCTGCCTCCCAAACTGGCAGCTGGATCCACAGAGAGGGTTCTGATAACTGAAGGCTCTTCCTCCCAAACTCGCAGCTGGTTCCACAGAGAGGGGCCTGATAACTGAAGGCTCTGCCTCCCAAACTGGCAGCTGGATCTACAGAGAGGGGCCTGATAACTGAAGGCTCTGCCTCCCAAACTGGAAGCTGGATCCACAGAGAGGGGCCTGATAACTGAAGGCTCTTCCTCCCAAACTGGCAGCTGGATCCACAGAGAGGGGCCTGATAACTGAAGGCTCTGCCTCCCAACTGGCAGCTGGTTCCATAGAGAGGGGCCTGATAACTGAAGGCTCTTCCTCCCAAATTGGCAACTGGTTCCACAGAGAGGGGCCTGATAACTGAAGGCTCTGCCTCCCAAACTGGCAGCTGGTTCCACAGAGAGGGTTCTGATAATTGAAGGCTCTGCCTCCCAAACTGGCAGCTGGTTCCACAGAGAGGGGCCTGATAACTGAAGGCTCTGCCTCCCAAACTGGCTGCTGGTTCCACAAGAGAAGGGCCTGATAACTGAAGGCTCTGCCTCCAAAACTGGCAGCTGGATCCTCTTAGAGGGGCCTGATAACTGAAGGCTCTGCCTCCCAAACTGGCAACTGGTTCCACAAGAGATGGGCCTGATAACTGAAGGCTCTGCCTCCCAAACTGGCAGCTGGTTCCACAGAGAGGAACCTGATAACTGAAGGCTCTGCCTCCCAAACTGGCAGCTGGTTCCACGGAGAAGGGCCTGATAACTGAAGGCTCTGCCTCCCAAACTGGCAGCTGGTTCCACAGAGAGGGGCCTGATGACTGAAGGCTCTGCCTCCCAAACTGGCAGCTGGTTCCACAGAGAGGGGCCTGATGACTGAAGGCTCTGCCTCCCAAACTTGCAGCTGGATCCACAGAGAGGGGCCTGATGACTGAAGGCTCTGCCTCCCAAACTGGCAGCTGGTTCCACAGAGAGGGGCCTGATAACTGAAGGCTCTGCCTCCCAAACTGGCAGCTGGATCCACAGAGAGGGTTCTGATAACTGAAGGCTCTTCCTCCCAAACTCGCAGCTGGTTCCACAGAGAGGGGCCTGATAACTGAAGGCTCTTCCTCCCAAACTGGCAGCTGGATCTACAGAGAGGGGCCTGATAACTGAAGGCTCTGCCTCCCAAACTGGCAGCTGGTTCCACAGATAGGGGCCTGATAACTGAAGGCTCTGCCTCCCAAACTGGCAGCTGGATCCTCTTAGAGGGGCCTGATAATTGAAGGCTCTGCCTCCCAAACTGGCAGCTGGTTCCACAGAGAGGGGCCTGATAACTGAAGGCTCTGCCTCCCAAACTGGCTGCTGGTTCCACAAGAGAAGGGCCTGATAACTGAAGGCTCTGCCTCCCAAACTGGCAACTGGTTCCACAAGAGATGGGCCTGATAACTGAAGGCTCTGCCTCCCAAACTGGCAGCTGGTTCCACAGAGAGGCGCCTGATAACTGAAGGCTCTACCTCCCAAACTGGCAGCTGGTTCCACAGAAAGGAGCCTGATAACTGAAGGCTCTGCCTCCCAAACTGGCAGCTGGTTCCACAGAGAGGGGCCTGATAACTGAAGGCTCTGCCTCCCAAACTGTTAGCTGGTTCCACAGAGAGGGGCCTGATAACTGAAGGCTCTGCCTCCCAAACTGGCAGCTGGTTCTACAGAAAGGAGCCTGATAACTGAAGGCTCTGCCTCCCAAACTGGCAGCTGGATCCACAGAGAGGGTTCTGATAACTGAAGGCTCTTCCTCCCAAACTCGCAGCTGGTTCCACAGAGAGGGGCCTGATAACTGAAGGCTCTTCCTCCCAAACTGGCAGCTGGATCTACAGAGAGGGGCCTGATAACTGAAGGCTCTGCCTCCCAAACTGGCAGCTGGTTCCACAGAGAGGGGCCTGATAACTGAAGGCTCTTCCTCCCAAACTGGCAGCTGGATCTACAGAGAGGGGCCTGATAACTGAAGGCTCTGCCTCCCAAACTGGCAGCTAGATCCACAGAGAGGGTTCTGATAATTGAAGGCTCTGCCTCCCAAACTGGCAGCTGGTTCCACAGAGAGGGGCCTGATAACTGAAGGCTCTGCCTCCCAAACTGGCTGGTGGTTCCACAAGAGAAGAGCCTGATAACTGAAGGCTCTGCCTCCAAAACTGGCAGCTGGATCCTCTTAGAGGGGCCTGATAACTGAAGGCTCTGCCTCCCAAACTGGCAGCTGGTTCCACAGAGAGGGGCCTGATGACTGAAGGCTCTGCCTCCCAAACTGGCAGCTGGTTCCACAGAGAGGGGCCTGATGACTGAAGGCTCTTCCTCCCAAACTGGCAGCTGGTTCCACAGAGAGGGGCCTCATAACTGAAGGCTCTTCCTCCCAAACTGGCAGCTGGTTCCACAGAGAGGGGCCTGATAACTGAAGGCTCTGCCTCCCAAACTGGCAGCTGGTTCCACAGAGAGGGGCCTGATAACTGAAGGCTCTTCCTCCCAAACTGGCAGCTGGATCCACAGAGAGGGTTCTGATAATTGAAGGCTCTTCCTCCCAAACTCGCAGCTGGTTCCACAGAGAGGGACCTGATAACTGAAGGCTCTTCCTCCCAAACTGGCAGCTGGATCTACAGAGAGGGGCCTGATAACTGAAGGCTCTGCCTCCCAAACTGGCAGCTGGTTCCAGAGAGAGGGGCCTGATAACTGAAGGCTCTGCCTCCCAAACTGGCAGCTGGTTCCACAGAGAGGGGCCTGATAACTGAAGGCTCTGCCTCCCAAACTGGCAACTGGTTCCACAAGAGATGGGCCTGATAACTGAAGGCTCTGCCTCCCAAACTGGCAGCTGGTTCCACAGAGAGGGGCCTGATAACTGAAGGCTCTACCTCCCAAACTGGCAGCTTGTTCCACAGAAAGGAACCTGATAACTGAAGGCTCTGCCTCCCAAACTGGCAGCTGGTTCCACGGAGAAGGGCCTGATAACTGAAGGCTCTGCCTCCCAAACTGGCAGCTGGTTCCACAGAGAGGGGCCTGATAACTGAAGGCTCTGCCTCCCAAACTGGCAGCTGGTTCCACAGAGAGGGGCCTGATGACTGAAGGCTCTGCCTCCCAAACTTGCAGCTGGATCCACAGAGAGGGGCCTGATGACTGAAGGCTCTGCCTCCCAAACTGGCAGCTGGTTCCATAGAGAGGGGCCTGATAACTGAAGGCTCTGCCTCCCAAACTGGCTGCTGGGACCACAAGAGAGGGGCCTGATAACTGAAGGCTCTGCCTCCCAAACTGGCAGCTGGATCCACAGAGAGGGTTCTGATAACTGAAGGCTCTTCCTCCCAAACTCGCAGCTGGTTCCACAGAGAGGGGCCTGATAACTGAAGGCTCTTCCTCCCAAACTGGCAGCTGGATCTACAGAGAGGGGCCTGATAACTGAAGGCTCTGCCTCCCAAACTGGCAGCTGGTTCCACAGAGAGGGGCCTGATAACTGAAGGCTCTTCCTCCCAAACTGGCTGCTGGATCTACAGAGAGGGGCCTGATAACTGAAGGCTCTGCCTCCCAAACTGGAAGCTGGATCCACAGAGAGGGGCCTGATAACTGAAGGCTCTTCCTCCCAAACTGGCAGCTGGATCCACAGAGAGGGGCCTGATAACTGAAGGCTCTGCCTCCCAACTGGCAGCTGGTTCCATAGAGAGGGGCCTGATAACTGAAGGCTCTTCCTCCCAAATTGGCAACTGGTTCCACAGAGAGGGGCCTGATAACTGAAGGCTCTGCCTCCCAAACTGGCAGCTGGTTCCACAGAGAGGGTTCTGATAATTGAAGGCTCTGCCTCCCAAACTGGCAGCTGGTTCCACAGAGAGGAACCTGATAACTGAAGGCTCTGCCTCCCAAACTGGCAGCTGGTTCCACAGAGAGGGGCCTGATAACTGGAGGCTCTGCCTCCCAAACTGGCAGCTGGTTCCACAGAGAGGGGCCTGATGACTGAAGGCTCTGCCTCCCAAACTGGCAGCTGGTTCCACAGAGAGGGGCCTGATAACTGAAGGCTCTGCCTCCCAAACTGGCAGCTGGATCCACAGAGAGGGTTCTGATAACTGAAGGCTCTTCCTCCCAAACTCACAGCTGGTTCCACAGAGAGGGGCCTGATAACTGAAGGCTCTTCCTCCCAAACTGGCAGCTGGATCTACAGAGAAGGGCCTGATAACTGAAGGCTCTGCCTCCCAAACTGGCAGCTGGTTCCACAGAGAGGGGCCTGATAACTGAAGGCTCTTCCTCCCAAACTGGCAGCTGGATCCACAGAGAGGGTTCTGATAATTGAAGGCTCTTCCTCCCAAACTCGCAGCTGGTTCCACAGAGAGGGGCCTGATAACTGAAGGCTCTTCCTCCCAAACTGGCAGCTGGATCTACAGAGAGGGGCCTGATAACTGAAGGCTCTGCCTCCCAAACTGGCAACTGGTTCCACAAGAGATGGGCCTGATAACTGAAGGCTCTGCCTCCCAAACTGGCAGCTGGTTCCACAGAGAGGGGCCTGATAACTGAAGGCTCTACCTCCCAAACTGGCAGCTTGTTCCACAGAAAGGAACCTGATAACTGAAGGCTCTGCCTCCCAAACTGGCAGCTGGTTCCACGGAGAGGGGCCTGATAACTGAAGGCTCTGCCTCCCAAACTGGCAGCTGGTTCCACAGAGAGGGGCCTGATAACTGAAGGCTCTGCCTCCCAAACTGGCAGCTGGTTCCACAGAGAGGGGCCTGATGACTGAAGGCTCTGCCTCCCAAACTTGCAGCTGGATCCACAGAGAGGGGCCTGATGACTGAAGGCTCTGCCTCCCAAACTGGCAGCTGGTTCCATAGAGAGGGGCCTGATAACTGAAGGCTCTGCCTCCCAAACTGGCTGCTGGGACCACAAGAGAGGGGCCTGATAACTGAAGGCTCTGCCTCCCAAACTGGCAGCTGGATCCACAGAGAGGGTTCTGATAACTGAAGGCTCTTCCTCCCAAACTCGCAGCTGGTTCCACAGAGAGGGGCCTGATAACTGAAGGCTCTTCCTCCCAAACTGGCAGCTGGATCTACAGAGAGGGGCCTGATAACTGAAGGCTCTGCCTCCCAAACTGGCAGCTGGTTCCACAGAGAGGGGCCTGATAACTGAAGGCTCTTCCTCCCAAACTGGCAGCTGGATCTACAGAGAGGGGCCTGATAACTGAAGGCTCTGCCTCCCAAACTGGCAGCTGGATCCACAGAGAGGGTTCTGATAATTGAAGGCTCTGCCTCCCAAACTGGCAGCTGGTTCCACAGAGAGGGGCCTGATAACTGAAGGCTCTGCCTCCCAAACTGGCTGGTGGTTCCACAAGAGAAGGGCCTGATAACTGAAGGCTCTGCCTCCCAAACTGGCAGCTGGATCCTCTTAGAGGGGCCTGATAACTGAAGGCTCTGCCTCCCAAACTGGCAGCTGGTTCCACAGAGAGGGGCCTGATGACTCAAGGCTCTGCCTCCCAAACTGGCAGCTGGGACCACAAGAGAGGGGCCTCATAACTGAAGGCTCTGCCTCCCAAACTGGCAGCTGGATCCACAGAGAGGGTTCTGATAACTGAAGGCTCTTCCTCCCAAACTCGCAGCTGGTTCCACAGAGAGGGGCCTGATAACTGAAGGCTCTGCCTCCCAAACTGGCAGCTGGATCTACAGAGAGGGGCCTGATAACTGAAGGCTCTGCCTCCCAAACTGGAAGCTGGATCCACAGAGAGGGGCCTGATAACTGAAGGCTCTTCCTCCCAAACTGGCAGCTGGATCCACAGAGAGGGGCCTGATAACTGAAGGCTCTGCCTCCCAACTGGCAGCTGGTTCCATAGAGAGGGGCCTGATAACTGAAGGCTCTTCCTCCCAAATTGGCAACTGGTTCCACAGAGAGGGGCCTGATAACTGAAGGCTCTGCCTCCCAAACTGGCTGCTGGTTCCACAAGAGAAGGGCCTGATAACTGAAGGCTCTGCCTCCAAAACTGGCAGCTGGATCCTCTTAGAGGGGCCTGATAACTGAAGGCTCTGCCTCCCAAACTGGCAACTGGTTCCACAAGAGATGGGCCTGATAACTGAAGGCTCTGCCTCCCAAACTGGCAGCTGGTTCCACAGAGAGGAACCTGATAACTGAAGGCTCTGCCTCCCAAACTGGCAGCTGGTTCCACGGAGAAGGGCCTGATAACTGAAGGCTCTGCCTCCCAAACTGGCAGCTGGTTCCACAGAGAGGGGCCTGATGACTGAAGGCTCTGCCTCCCAAACTGGCAGCTGGTTCCACAGAGAGGGGCCTGATGACTGAAGGCTCTGCCTCCCAAACTTGCAGCTGGATCCACAGAGAGGGGCCTGATGACTGAAGGCTCTGCCTCCCAAACTGGCAGCTGGTTCCACAGAGAGGGGCCTGATAACTGAAGGCTCTGCCTCCCAAACTGGCAGCTGGATCCACAGAGAGGGTTCTGATAACTGAAGGCTCTTCCTCCCAAACTCGCAGCTGGTTCCACAGAGAGGGGCCTGATAACTGAAGGCTCTTCCTCCCAAACTGGCAGCTGGATCTACAGAGAGGGGCCTGATAACTGAAGGCTCTGCCTCCCAAACTGGCAGCTGGTTCCACAGATAGGGGCCTGATAACTGAAGGCTCTGCCTCCCAAACTGGCAGCTGGATCCTCTTAGAGGGGCCTGATAATTGAAGGCTCTGCCTCCCAAACTGGCAGCTGGTTCCACAGAGAGGGGCCTGATAACTGAAGGCTCTGCCTCCCAAACTGGCTGCTGGTTCCACAAGAGAAGGGCCTGATAACTGAAGGCTCTGCCTCCCAAACTGGCAACTGGTTCCACAAGAGATGGGCCTGATAACTGAAGGCTCTGCCTCCCAAACTGGCAGCTGGTTCCACAGAGAGGCGCCTGATAACTGAAGGCTCTACCTCCCAAACTGGCAGCTGGTTCCACAGAAAGGAGCCTGATAACTGAAGGCTCTGCCTCCCAAACTGGCAGCTGGTTCCACAGAGAGGGGCCTGATAACTGAAGGCTCTGCCTCCCAAACTGTTAGCTGGTTCCACAGAGAGGGGCCTGATAACTGAAGGCTCTGCCTCCCAAACTGGCAGCTGGTTCTACAGAAAGGAGCCTGATAACTGAAGGCTCTGCCTCCCAAACTGGCAGCTGGATCCACAGAGAGGGTTCTGATAACTGAAGGCTCTTCCTCCCAAACTCGCAGCTGGTTCCACAGAGAGGGGCCTGATAACTGAAGGCTCTTCCTCCCAAACTGGCAGCTGGATCTACAGAGAGGGGCCTGATAACTGAAGGCTCTGCCTCCCAAACTGGCAGCTGGTTCCACAGAGAGGGGCCTGATAACTGAAGGCTCTTCCTCCCAAACTGGCAGCTGGATCTACAGAGAGGGGCCTGATAACTGAAGGCTCTGCCTCCCAAACTGGCAGCTAGATCCACAGAGAGGGTTCTGATAATTGAAGGCTCTGCCTCCCAAACTGGCAGCTGGTTCCACAGAGAGGGGCCTGATAACTGAAGGCTCTGCCTCCCAAACTGGCTGGTGGTTCCACAAGAGAAGAGCCTGATAACTGAAGGCTCTGCCTCCAAAACTGGCAGCTGGATCCTCTTAGAGGGGCCTGATAACTGAAGGCTCTGCCTCCCAAACTGGCAGCTGGTTCCACAGAGAGGGGCCTGATGACTGAAGGCTCTGCCTCCCAAACTGGCAGCTGGTTCCACAGAGAGGGGCCTGATGACTGAAGGCTCTTCCTCCCAAACTGGCAGCTGGTTCCACAGAGAGGGGCCTCATAACTGAAGGCTCTTCCTCCCAAACTGGCAGCTGGTTCCACAGAGAGGGGCCTGATGACTGAAGGCTCTGCCTCCCAAACTGGCTGCTGGGACCACAAGAGAGGGGCCTGATAACTGAAGGCTCTGCCTCCCAAACTGGCAGCTGGATCCACAGAGAGGGTTCTGATAACTGAAGGCTCTTCCTCCCAAACTCGCAGCTGGTTCCACAGAGAGGGGCCTGATAACTGAAGGCTCTTCCTCCCAAACTGGCAGCTGGATCTACAGAGAGGGGCCTGATAACTGAAGGCTCTGCCTCCCAAACTGGCAGCTGGTTCCACAGAGAGGGGCCTGATAACTGAAGGCTCTTCCTCCCAAACTGGCAGCTGGATCCACAGAGAGGGTTCTGATAATTGAAGGCTCTGCCTCCCAAACTGGCAGCTGGTTCCACAGAGAGGGGCCTGATAACTGAAGGCTCTGCCTCCCAAACTGGCTGCTGGTTCCACAAGAGAAGGGCCTGATAACTGAAGGCTCTGCCTCCCAAACTGGCAGCTGGATCCTCTTAGAGGGGCCTGATAACTGAAGGCTCTGCCTCCCAAACTGGCAGCTGGATCTACAGAGAGGGGCCTGATAACTGAAGGCTCTGCCTCCCAAACTGGCAGCTGGTTCCACAGAGAGGGTTCTGATAATTGAAGGCTCTGCCTCCCAAACTGGCAGCTGGATCTACAGAGAGGGGCCTGATAGCTGAAGTCTCGGCCTCCCAAACTGGCAGCTGGATCCACAAGAGAGGGGCCTGATAACTGAAGGCTCGGCCTCCCAAACTGGCAGCTGGATCCACAGAGAGGGGCCTGATAACTGGAGGCTCTGCCTCCCAAACTGGCAGCTGGATCCACAGAGAGGGTTCTGATAACTGAAGGCTCTGCCTCCCAAACTGGCAGCTGGTTCCACAGAGAGGGGCCTGATAACTGAAGGCTCTTCCTCCCAAACTGGCAGCTGGATCCACAGAGAGGGTTCTGATAACTGAAGGCTCTGCCTCCCAAACTGGCAGCTGAATCCTCTTAGAGGGGCCTGATAACTGAAGGCTCTGCCTCCCAAACTGGCAGCTGGATCTACAGAGAGGGGCCTGATAACTGAAGGCTCTGCCTCCCAAACTGGCAGCTGGTTCCACAGAGAGGGTTCTGATAACTGAAGGCTCTGCCTCCCAAACTGGCAGCTGGATCTACAGAGAGGGGCCTGATAACTGAAGTCTCGGCCTCCCAAACTGGCAGCTGGATCCACAAGAGAGGGGCCTGATAACTGAAGGCTCGGCCTCCCAAACTGGCAGCTGGATCCACAGAGAGGGTTCTGATAATTGAAGGATCTGCCTGCCAAACTGGCAGCTGGATCCACAGAGAGGGTTCTGATAATTGAAGGCTCTGCCTCCCAAACTGGCAGCTGGTTCCACAGAGAGGGGCCTGATGACTGAAGGCTCTGCCTCCAAAACTGGCAGCTGGTTCCACAGAGAGGGGCCTGATAACTGAAGGCTCTGCCTCCCAAACTGGCTGCTGGGACCACAAGAGAGGGGCCTGATAACTGAAGGCTCTGCCTCCCAAACTGGCAGCTGGATCTTCTTAGAGGGGCCTGATAACTGAAGGCTCTGCCTCCCAAACTGGCAGCTGGTTCCACAGAGAGGGGCCTGATGACTGAAGGCTCTGCCTCCCAAACTGGCAGCTGGATCCACAGAGAGGGGCCTGATGACTGAAGGCTCTGCCTCCCAAACTGGCAGCTGGTTCCACAGAAAGGAGCCTGATAACTGAAGGCTTTGCCTCCCAAACTGGCTTTTGGGACCACAAGAGAGGGGCCTGATGACTGAAGGCTCTGCCTCCCAAACTGGCAACTGGTTCCACAGAAAGGAGCCTGATAACTGAAGGCTCTGCCTCCCAAACTGGCTTTTGGGACCACAAGAGAGGGGCCTGATAACTGAAGGCTCTGCCTCCCAAACTGGCAGCTGGATCTACGGAGAGGGGCCTGATAACTGAAGGCTCTGCCTCCCAAACTGGCAGCTGGTTCCACAGAGAGGGGCCTGATAACTGAAGGCTCTGCCTCCCAAACTGGCAGCTGGTTCCACAGAGAGGGGCCTGATAACTGAAGGCTCTGCCTCCCAAACTGGCAACTGGTTCCACAAGAGATGGGCCTGATAACTGAAGGCTCTGCCTCCCAAACTGGCAGCTGGTTCCACAGAGAGGGGCCTGATGACTGAAGGCTCTGCCTCCCAAACTGGCTGCTGGGACCACAAGAGAGGGGCCTGATAACTGAAGGCTCTGCCTCCCAAACTGACAGATGGATCCACAGAGAGGGTTCTGATAATTGAAGGCTCTGCCTCCCAAACTGCTAGCTGGATCTTCTTAGAGGGGCCTGATAACTGAAGGCTCTGCCTCCCAAACTGGCAGCTGGGTCCACAGAGAGGGGCCTGATGACTTAAAGCTCTGCCTCCAAAACTGGCAGCTGGTTCCACAGAGAGGGGCCTGATGACTGAAGGCTCTGCCTCCCAAACTGGCTGCTGGGACCACAAGAGAGGGGCCTGATAACTGAAGGCTCTGCCTCCCAAACTGTTAGCTGTATCTTCTTAGAGGTGCCTGATAACTGAAGGCTCTGCCTCCCAAACTGGCAGCTGGTTCCACAGAGAGGGGCCTGATAACTGAAGGCTCTACCTCCCAAACTGGCTGCTGGGACCACAAGAGAGGGGCCTGATAATTGAAGGCTCTGCCTCCCAAACTGGCAGCTGGATCTTCTTAGAGGGGCCTGATAACTGAAAGCTCTGCCTCCCAAACTGGCAGCTGGTTCCACAGAGAGGGGCCTGATAACTGAAGGCTCTACCTCCCAAACTGGCAGCTGGTTCCACGGAAAGGAGCCTGATAACTGAAGGCTCTGCCTCCCAAACTGGCAGCTGGTTCCACAGAGAGGGGCCTGATAACTGAAGGCTCTGCCTCCCAAACTGGGAGCTGGTTCCACAGAGAGGGGCCTGATAACTGAAGGCTATGCCTCCCAAACTGGCAACTGGTTCCACAGAAAGGAGCCTGATAAGTGAAGGCTCTGCCTCCCAAACTGGCTTTTGGGACCACAAGAGAGGGGCCTGATAACTGAAGGCTCTTCCTCCCAAACTGGCAGCTGGATCTACAGAGAGGCCTGATAACTGAAGGCTCTGCCTCCCAAACTGGCAGCTGGTTCCACAGAGAGGGGCCTGATAACTGAAGGCTCTGCCTCCCAAACTGGCAGCTGGTTCCACAGAGAGGGGCCTGATAACTGAAGGCTCTGCCTCCCAAACTGGCAACTGGTTCCACAAGAGATGGGCCTGATAACTGAAGGCTCTGCCTCCCAAACTGGCAGCTGGTTCCACAGAGAGGGGCCTGATGACTGAAGGCTCTGCCTCCCAAACTGGCTGCTGGGACCACAAGAGATGGGCCTGATAACTGAAGGCTCTGCCTCCCAAAATGGCAGCTGGTTCCACAGAGAGGGGCCTGATGACTGAAGGCTCTGCCTCCCAAACTGGCAACTGGTTCCACAAGAGATGGAACTGATAACTGAAGGCTCTGCCTCCCAAACTGGCAGCTGGTTCCACAGAGAGGGGCCTGATGACTGAAGGCTCTGCCTCCCAAACTGGCTGCTGGGACCACAAGAGAGGGGCCTGATAACTGAAGGCTCTGCCTCCCAAACTGACAGCTGGATCCACAGAGAGGGTTCTGATAATTGAAGGCTCTGCCTCCCAAACTGGCAGCTGGATCCACAGAGAGGGTTCTGATAATTGAAGGCTCTGCCTCCCAAACTGGCAGCTGGATCTTCTTAGAGGGGCCTGATAACTGAAGACTCTGCCTCCCAAACTGGCTGCTGGAACCACAAGAGAGGGGCCTGATGACTGAAGGCTCTGCCTCCCAAACTGGCAGCTGGATCTTCTTAGAGGGGCCTGATAACTGAAGGCTCTGCCTCCCAAACTGGCAGCTGGTTCCACAGAGAGGGGCCTGATGACTGAAGGCTCTTCCTCCCAAACTGGCAGCTGGATCTACAGAGAGAGGCCTGATAACTGAAGGCTCTGCCTCCCAAACTGGCAGCTGGTTCCACAGAGAGGGGCCTGATAACTGAAGGCTCTGCCTCCCAAACTGGCAGCTGGATCCACAGAGAGGGTTCTGATATCTGAAGGCTCTTCCTCCCAAACTCGCAGCTGGTTCCACAGAGAGGGGCCTGATAACTGAAGGCTCTTCCTCCCAAACTGGCAGCTGGATCTACAGAGAGAGGCCTGATAACTGAAGGCTCTGCCTCCCAAACTGGCAGCTGGTTCCACAGAGAGGGGCCTGATAACTGAAGGCTCTGCCTCCCAAACTGGCAGCTGGTTCCACAGAGAGGGGCCTGATAACTGAAGGCTCTGCCTCCCAAACTGGCAACTGGTTCCACAAGAGATGGGCCTGATAACTGAAGGCTCTGCCTCCCAAACTGGCAGCTGGTTCCACAGAGAGGGGCCTGATGACTGAAGGCTCTGCCTCCCAAACTGGCTGCTGGGACCACAAGAGAGGGGCCTGATAACTGAAGGCTCTGCCTCCCAAACTGACAGCTGGATCCACAGAGAGGGTTCTGATAATTGAAGGCTCTGCCTCCCAAACTGGCAGCTGGATCCACAGAGAGGGTTCTGATAATTGAAGGCTCTGCCTCCCAAACTGGCAGCTGGATCTTCTTAGAGGGGCCTGATAACTGAAGACTCTGCCTCCCAAACTGGCTGCTGGAACCACAAGAGAGGGGCCTGATGACTGAAGGCTCTGCCTCCCAAACTGGCAGCTGGATCTTCTTAGAGGGGCCTGATAACTGAAGGCTCTGCCTCCCAAACTGGCAGCTGGTTCCACAGAGAGGGGCCTGATGACTGAAGGCTCTTCCTCCCAAACTGGCAGCTGGATCTACAGAGAGAGGCCTGACAACTGAAGGCTCTGCCTCCCAAACTGGCAGCTGGTTCCACAGAGAGGGGCCTGATAACTGAAGGCTCTGCCTCCCAAACTGGCAGCTGGATCCACAGAGAGGGTTCTGATATCTGAAGGCTCTTCCTCCCAAACTCGCAGCTGGTTCCACAGAGAGGGGCCTGATAACTGAAGGCTCTTCCTCCCAAACTGGCAGCTGGATCTACAGAGAGAGGCCTGATAACTGAAGGCTCTGCCTCCCAAACTGGCAGCTGGTTCCACAGAGAGGGGCCTGATAACTGAAGGCTCTGCCTCCCAAACTGGCAGCTGGTTCCACAGAGAGGGGCCTGATAACTGAAGGCTCTGCCTCCCAAACTGGCAACTGGTTCCACAAGAGATGGGCCTGATAACTGAAGGCTCTGCCTCCCAAACTGGCAGCTGGTTCCACAGAGAGGGGCCTGATGACTGAAGGCTCTGCCTCCCAAATTGGCTGCTGGGACCACAAGAGAGGGGCCTGATGACTGAAGGCTCTGCCTCCCAAACTGACAGCTGGATCCACAGAGAGGGTTCTGATAATTGAAGGCTCTGCCTCCCAAACTGGCAGCTGGATCCAGAGAGAGGGTTCTGATAATTGAAGGCTCTGCCTCCCAAACTGGCAGCTGGATCTTCTTAGAGGGGCCTGATAACTGAAGGCTCTGCCTCCAAAACTGGCAGCTGGTTCCACAGAGAGGGGCCTGATGACTGAAGGCTCTGCCTCCAAAACTGGCAGCTGGTTCCACAGAGAGGGGCCTGATGACTGAAGGCTCTGCCTCCCAAACTGGCTGCTGGGACCACAAGAGAGGGGCCTGAGAACTGAAGGCTCTGCCTCCCAAACTGGCTTCTGGGACCACAAGAGAGGGGCCTGATAACTGAAGGCTCTGCCTCCCAAACTGGCAGCTGGTTCCACAGAGAGGGGCCTGATAACTGAAGGCTCTGCTTCCAAAACTGGCTGCTGGGACCACAAGAGAGGGGCCTGATAACTGAAGGCTCTGCCTCCCAAACTGGCAGCTGGATCCACAAAGAGGGGCCTGATGACTGAAGGCTCTGCCTCCCAAACTGGCTGCTGGGACCACAAGAGAGGGGCCTGATAACTGAAGGCTCTGCCTCCCAAACTGGCAGCTGGATCCACAGAGAGGGTTCTGATAATTGAAGGCTCTGCCTCCCAAACTGGCAGCTGGATCCACAGAGAGGGTTCTGATAATTGAAGGCTCTGCCTCCCAAACTGGCAACTGGTTCCACAAGAGATGGGCCTGATAACTGAAGGCTCTGCCTCCCAAACTGGCAGCTGGTTCCACAGAGAGGGGCCTGATGACTGAAGGCTCTGCCTCCCAAACTGGCAGCTGGTTCCACAGAGAGGGGCCTGATAACTGAAGGCTCTGCTTCCAAAACTGGCTGCTGGGACCACAAGAGAGGGGCCTGATAACTGAAGGCTCTGCCTCCCAAACTGGCAGCTGGATCCACAAAGAGGGGCCTGATGACTGAAGGCTCTGCCTCCCAAACTGGCTGCTGGGACCACAAGAGAGGGGCCTGATAACTGAAGGCTCTGCCTCCCAAACTGGCAGCTGGATCCACAGAGAGGGTTCTGATAATTGAAGGCTCTGCCTCCCAAACTGGCAGCTGGATCCACAGAGAGGGTTCTGATAATTGAAGGCTCTGCCTCCCAAACTGGCAGCTGGATCTTCTTAGAGGGGCCTGATAACTGAAGGCTCTGCCTCCCAACCTGGCAGCTGGTTCCACAGAGAGGGGCCTGATAACTGAAAGCTCTGCCTCCCAAACTGGCAACTGGTTCCACAAGAGATGGGCCTGATAACTGAAGGCTCTGCCTCCCAAACTGGCAGCTGGTTCCACAGAGAGGGGCCTGATGACTGAAGGCTCTGCCTCCCAAACTGGCTGCTGGGACCACAAGAGAGGGGCCTGATAACTGAAGGCTCTGCCTCCCAAACTGGCAGCTGGATCCACAGAGAGGGTTCTGATAACTGAAGGCTCTTCCTCCCAAACTGGCAGCTGGATCCACAGAGAGGGTTCTGATAATTGAAGGCTCTGCCTCCCAAACTGGCAGCTGGATCTTCTTAGAGGGGCCTGATAACTGAAAGCTCTGCCTCCCAAACTGGCAGCTGGTTCCACAGAGAGGGGCCTGATAACTGAAGGCTCTACCTCCCAAACTGGCAGCTGGTTCCACGGAAAGGAGCCTGATAACTGAAGGCTCTGCCTCCCAAACTGGCAGCTGGTTCCACAGAGAGGGGCCTGATAACTGAAGGCTATGCCTCCCAAACTGGCAACTGGTTCCACAGAAAGGAGCCTGATAAGTGAAGGCTCTGCCTCCCAAACTGGCTTTTGGGACCACAAGAGAGGGGCCTGATAACTGAAGGCTCTTCCTCCCAAACTGGCAGCTGGATCTACAGAGAGGCCTGATAACTGAAGGCTCTGCCTCCCAAACTGGCAGCTGGTTCCACAGAGATGGGCCTGATAACTGAAGGCTCTGCCTCGCAAACTGGCAGCTGGTTCCACAGAGAGGGGCCTGATAACTGAAGGCTCTGCCTCCCAAACTGGCAACTGGTTCCACAAGAGATGGGCCTGATAACTGAAGGCTCTGCCTCCCAAACTGGCAGCTGGTTCCACAGAGAGGGGCCTGATGACTGAAGGCTCTGCCTCCCAAACTGGCTGCTGGGACCACAAGAGAGGGGCCTGATAACTGAAGGCTCTGCCTCCCAAACTGGCAGCTGGTTCCACAGAGAGGGGCCTGATGACTGAAGGCTCTGCCTCCCAAACTGGCAACTGGTTCCACAAGAGATGGGCCTGATAACTGAAGGCTCTGCCTCCCAAACTGGCAGCTGGTTCCACAGAGAGGGGCCTGATGACTGAAGGCTCTGCCTCCCAAACTGGCTGCTGGGACCACAAGAGAGGGGCCTGATAACTGAAGGCTCTGCCTCCCAAACTGACAGCTGGATCCACAGAGAGGGTTCTGATAATTGAAGGCTCTGCCTCCCAAACTGGCAGCTGGATCCACAGAGAGGGTTCTGATAATTGAAGGCTCTGCCTCCCAAACTGGCAGCTGGATCTTCTTAGAGGGGCCTGATAACTGAAGACTCTGCCTCCCAAACTGGCTGCTGGAACCACAAGAGAGGGGCCTGATAACTGAAGGCTCTGCCTCCCAAACTGGCAGCTGGTTCCACAGAGAGGGGCCTGATGACTGAAGGCTCTTCCTCCCAAACTGGCAGCTGGATCCACAGAGAGGGTTCTGATAACTGAAGGCTCTTCCTCCCAAACTCGCAGCTGGTTCCACAGAGAGGGGCCTGATAACTGAAGGCTCTGCCTCCCAAACTGGCAGCTGGTTCCACAGAGAGGGGCCTGATAACTGAAGGCTCTGCCTCCCAAACTGGCAACTGGTTCCACAAGAGATGGGCCTGATAACTGAAGGCTCTGCCTCCCAAACTGGCAGCTGGTTCCACAGAGGGGCCTGATAACTGAAGGCTCTGCCTCCCAAACTGGCAGCTGGATCCACAGAGAGGGGCCTGATAACTGAAGGCTCTGCCTCCCAAACTGGCAGCTGGATCCACAGAGAGGGTTCTGATAACTGAAGGCTCTTCCTCCCAAACTCGCAGCTGGTTCCACAGAGAGGGGCCTGATAACTGAAGGCTCTGCCTCCCAAACTGGCAGCTGGGTCTACAGAGAGGGGCCTGATAACTGAAGGCTCTGCCTCCCAAACTGGAAGCTGGATCCACAGAGAGGGGCCTGATAACTGAAGGCTCTTCCTCCCAAACTGGCAGCTGGATCCACAGAGAGGGGCCTGATAACTGAAGGCTCTGCCTCCCAAACTGGCAGCTGGATCTTCTTAGAGGGGCCTGATAACTGAAGGCTCTGCCTCCAAAACTGGCAGCTGGTTCCACAGAGAGGGGCCTGATGACTGAAGGCTCTGCCTCCCAAACTGGCTTCTGGGACCACAAGAGAGGGGCCTGATAACTGAAGGCTCTGCCTCCCAAACTGGCAGCTGGTTCCACAGAGAGGGGCCTGATAACTGAAGGCTCTGCTTCCAAAACTGGCAGCTGGTTCCACAGAGAGGGGCCTGATGACTGAAGGCTCTGCCTCCCAAACTGGCTGCTGGGACCACAAGAGAGGGGCCTGAGAACTGAAGGCTCTGCCTCCCAAACTGGCTTCTGGGACCACAAGAGAGGGGCCTGATAACTGAAGGCTCTGCCTCCCAAACTGGCAGCTGGTTCCACAGAGAGGGGCCTGATAACTGAAGGCTCTGCTTCCAAAACTGGCTGCTGGGACCACAAGAGAGGGGCCTGATAACTGAAGGCTCTGCCTCCCAAACTGGCAGCTGGATCCACAAAGAGGGGCCTGATGACTGAAGGCTCTGCCTCCCAAACTGGCTGCTGGGACCACAAGAGAGGGGCCTGATAACTGAAGGCTCTGCCTCCCAAACTGGCAGCTGGATCCACAGAGAGGGTTCTGATAATTGAAGGCTCTGCCTCCCAAACTGGCAGCTGGATCCACAGAGAGGGTTCTGATAATTGAAGGCTCTGCCTCCCAAACTGGCAGCTGGATCTTCTTAGAGGGGCCTGATAACTGAAGGCTCTGCCTCCCAACCTGGCAGCTGGTTCCACAGAGAGGGGCCTGATAACTGAAAGCTCTGCCTCCCAAACTGGCAACTGGTTCCACAAGAGATGGGCCTGATAACTGAAGGCTCTGCCTCCCAAACTGGCAGCTGGTTCCACAGAGAGGGGCCTGATGACTGAAGGCTCTGCCTCCCAAACTGGCTGCTGGGACCACAAGAGAGGGGCCTGATAACTGAAGGCTCTGCCTCCCAAACTGGCAGCTGGATCCACAGAGAGGGTTCTGATAACTGAAGGCTCTTCCTCCCAAACTGGCAGCTGGATCCACAGAGAGGGTTCTGATAATTGAAGGCTCTGCCTCCCAAACTGGCAGCTGGATCTTCTTAGAGGGGCCTGATAACTGAAAGCTCTGCCTCCCAAACTGGCAGCTGGTTCCACAGAGAGGGGCCTGATAACTGAAGGCTCTACCTCCCAAACTGGCAGCTGGTTCCACGGAAAGGAGCCTGATAACTGAAGGCTCTGCCTCCCAAACTGGCAGCTGGTTCCACAGAGAGGGGCCTGATAACTGAAGGCTATGCCTCCCAAACTGGCAACTGGTTCCACAGAAAGGAGCCTGATAAGTGAAGGCTCTGCCTCCCAAACTGGCTTTTGGGACCACAAGAGAGGGGCCTGATAACTGAAGGCTCTTCCTCCCAAACTGGCAGCTGGATCTACAGAGAGGCCTGATAACTGAAGGCTCTGCCTCCCAAACTGGCAGCTGGTTCCACAGAGATGGGCCTGATAACTGAAGGCTCTGCCTCCCAAACTGGCAGCTGGTTCCACAGAGAGGGGCCTGATAACTGAAGGCTCTGCCTCCCAAACTGGCAACTGGTTCCACAAGAGATGGGCCTGATAACTGAAGGCTCTGCCTCCCAAACTGGCAGCTGGTTCCACAGAGAGGGGCCTGATGACTGAAGGCTCTGCCTCCCAAACTGGCTGCTGGGACCACAAGAGAGGGGCCTGAT
This sequence comes from Odontesthes bonariensis, assembly GCF_027942865.1. Classification (NCBI taxonomy): domain Eukaryota; kingdom Metazoa; phylum Chordata; class Actinopteri; order Atheriniformes; family Atherinopsidae; genus Odontesthes; species Odontesthes bonariensis. The sequence continues at coordinate 46,066,762 of NC_134507.1, forward strand.
AACTGAAGGCTCTGCCTCCCAAACTGGCAGCTGGTTCCACAGAGAGGGGCCTGATGACTGAAGGCTCTGCCTCCCAAACTGGCAACTGGTTCCACAAGAGATGGGCCTGATAACTGAAGGCTCTGCCTCCCAAACTGGCAGCTGGTTCCACAGAGAGGGGCCTGATGACTGAAGGCTCTGCCTCCCAAACTGGCTGCTGGGACCACAAGAGAGGGGCCTGATAACTGAAGG